>NC_056726.1:1927329140-1927629140 GCF_019279795.1 Protopterus annectens
CTTAGATATGTACAGGCAACCTATGCTTGACTGACAGTGCCATGTCTACCCAGCTGTGCTATAACTAGCACAAATAGGACACAACACCCTGTATGCACCACATTCCATGGGTACCTCCACTACACTACCACAGTCAACTGAACAAGCTTGGGTACAGGTCACCAACACAGATACTAGCCATGTTTTGTAATGCATGCTGCATACATGTCAACTGGATCACCTCACCGGCCATTTGCAGGATGCACCCAGAGGATTGGCTGATGCATGTCACTGTCACCCTGAGTGTCACCACAGTGGTGTCTGTAGATAGATTTCCTGCTGGCACATGGCAGGTGACATGATACCACTGTGCACACACCCCCTACACTTTCCATTCCTCCATGGACAATAGCCAGGTACACACCTATGACCACCTGCAGTGATGCACCACAGTACTGACAAATGTGTATGTGTGCATTACTGAGGATATCAGTGTCTGTGTGATAATACACCTGTAGTTGGGAATATCATGAGGCTCTTCACACCCACCACAACACCCTTTGCCATAGTTAGATGTGGCTGCTGCTGTACCAGACATTACATGTACCCTTTTGCGCTCCTCTTCCTAAAGGTAACCTGAGCCTTGCAGTACCAGTACAACACTGGTGTACAAATGGGTTGATAGGCATGAGATACCCACTGAGATCTGGCAAGTCTGTGTATGTGTGCATGTGTGGATATCTGTAGGGTACACCATTCCAAGGCAACATACTCCTATTAAAATATGCATTGCCACATGGTATTATGGATAGTGATGTTGCTGCCCATAGGAGAGGCATGACAATGCATCACCCTACTATGCCTGTGGCATGTGCATTAGATGCATATCCCTGTAGCACCACTCTTGGGATGGACAATGGGTTGTATTGCAGTCCTGGTCAATGTGTGATGGTGGGTATGTCAGAGTGTCATCATGGGTTTCAGTGCATGCGATATCCACAGTGGGGTTTGGGTGTTCTGTACACTGTCATTACACCATGGTACCCCCGGTACATGTCTCATGTACCACGTATGGTGACCACTGTCACCATCAACCATACAGGTAACTGATAACACAATCCAGCCCAGGTATGCATTTGCTGTGTGCAGCCTACCTGTAACACATTGGAGACGCTTACATATTAGTTAGCAATGATAGGTCCAGGTCTCTCAGATGTGTGTCTGCCTGTTTTGTGTATGTTAATGTGTATATGATGGTATATCACACTATGTATTGTCCATAAACAACCATTAAATCCCCCATTACCATACTGTACATGCCTGGGGATGTTCTGCATGTAACATGTAACCTGGAACACACCTCATCCTAAACGCTGTATGGTGTGTGCAATTAAAGCCACACACATCAGTAGTACTACATACCTACGTAGGTGTCTAGTCCCAGTGTTGCCAAGAAAGAGTGTGCTTGTATGTGGAGCAATCTACTTCAGGTTGCTGAATATACATGTCCCAAGGGGTCACCTGTCTATGTGGCACAGGCAGTAACTGTTATACAGACCAGTGACATGTGTTCAGCTGTACCTAGGATATGACACAGCCATGGTGTCATCACAGTGCCATACCCCTTGTCAGATATGACAGCAGGCCATCCTCCTGCTGACACATGTACACCTACAACACATATGGATAACATTATGGAGAACACAGTGACTCAGTGTTACTAACAGCTGTAATGCATCATGGCTGGACAGCTACACTACCTGACATGTAAGCATTAAACATTACTTCTGACAACATGTTACACAGCAGTAAATTGGTACACTGTAGTACAGTCACTGTGTGCATCAGAACCATAGTAGCCTGTCCCTGCATCGATGTTATGGATGACAGGGATGTGGCATAGGTCTCATCATATGCACAGGGTGTGTTGTTGCGTTGCCAGAGTCCTAGGGTGGACCATACATTTGACACAATGTGTGTGAGTGAGGCATGTAAGTTGCTGATATGGGCATGGTGATGTGGTGTATGTAGGTATGGGGTTGCTCTAGGTGTGCTTGTATAGTGTGTGGGTATGCATGCACATAGTTCTGCCATATGGCTGCCCTATACAGGTGTTTCTTGAACAGCTGGAGGCCATACCTGGCAGGCTGTGCAGTTCACCACCTCCGGCCATGGACATGCAGACTGTGCCTGCCAGGGGTTCCATGGGCACGTCCAGGTACAGGCCTTGATGTGCTACTCCCCCCTGATGATGACATATGTCCGCTGGAAGCAGGTCCATCCTGGGACAGGCCAGGGCCACGTGAACATAGCCTGCCATGGTGTGGTGTGGACAGTGCCCCCTGCAGTGCTGGGGCTGGTACTGCCACTACAGGAGTGGCTTGGTGTCCTTGCACATCCACATCAACCACCAGATGTTGGTGTTGCTGGCCTATGTCCACGCGGCCATAGCCCCACTCCGACCACATGTTTTAGCATGGACAATCCACATTCGATGAGGCCCACCATCTCACCCAAACATCTATCCGTGACCTCTGGATAATCACAGAGGGCACCTGCCAGTTCATGGATGTTGTCACTTACAGATGAGAAAGCAGCCCTCTGCAGCCTCAGACCCTCTCTGGTGTACAGTTCCATAAGTGCCTGCGCTCCCATGACAGCCTGAAACATGCATCCGGTGGTACCAGTTTTGGCACTTCTACCAGGAGCATGACCAGCGGCCCTCCCACGAGCACCTCGGTACATCTGCCTATGTGGTGCCCTGCCAGACATCTGGCCTTGCCTGCTGTGTCCAGACACTGCAGCCATAGATACCACATTGTCATGTGCAACTGTACCTCAGCTATGGCCACTGGTGATGGGGTATCTATAGGCACTGTGACTGTGTGCAAGGTTGGGGTGGATAACAGGGTGATGTCATAAAATGGCGCAGTTTTGGCCTCTGATAACCCGGCCTGTTCCTCAACACACCTATCATCATTTTCGGTGTCTGTATGGACACCAACATCAGATTGCATGCAGGAGGAGCCCTGACCCACCTCACTACCTGTGAGGGGAAAACAAGAAATGCACTTTAAGACGTGTACAGCATTGCATAACAGTACACACACACACACACACACACACACACACACACACACACACACACACACACACACACACACACACACACACATATACACACACACACACACACACACACACACACACACACACACACACACACACACACACACACACACACACACACACACACACATCCACATGTATAAATATATTTCCTGTACTGTTGAATGGCTGTGCTGGATGATATGTTTGTGAAAACATCAGGGTTATGTATATCTGATATGGCTTAGTGGTAAATCGATATGGTGTGTAGGGTCCTGAGTTTGAGCCTTGCAGAGGCTGTTTTTTTTTGTTGCTGGGCAGAGCAAGGACCATTGGATAGAGAGTGATTAAGGCACTTTTAAGCAGTTGTAATTGGGTTTGCACGGGTTTGCATGGAGGTAAGCACTGATAACTTCCGGTTACAGTTTCTTATACTGATTTTGATTCTCAATTGCTTAACCTATGTAGGCATTGCTTAGCCCCGCGCAAACAAGGTTAAACCTTTCTTACCTTTACTTAAAAGAGCTTACTCCCACTTACCCCTGCTCTAATTTCTTTAAAAGAAATGAAAAAGGGTTGATATGAAAGTGCTGAAAAACAGGCACAAAGAGGGAAAGACAACAGGAAAAATAGCTAGGGATGTGCAGGATGGGTGTAGGGAAGGTCCGTAGCTGCCCATTTCTTCTACAGCAACAGCTGTGCATATACACTGAATTTAGAGATAGATTTGGACACTCAAACCCATGAGAGAGGGGTGAGGACAACAATAATATGTTGTGAAGCCAGTTAGACCAGATTACATGTGTCCAGTGGACATGTGTGTGAAATGGACAGCTATGTATGGGCCGAGATTTTTTTTGGGGAACAGATTTTTTTTTTTTTTCAGGTGAAAGTGGGATGTTGAGAAGGGATAGTAGGTATATTTGGCGAGGTAGGTTGGGTAGGATAACAGACAAGACAGACAAGACAGCATACAGGGGCAGTATATGACACACGTGGCGGGTAAACACACTGATCGGGAGGGGTGTTTGGAAATCGGAAGCCCATGAGCCCCCTATTAGAAACAGTGGGACTGAGGTCCCCACCCTTGGGCAGTCACTACTGAACCTTCATAGTCCAAAGGTGGCTGTGCTGGGGACTGAGTAGGGGAGCCAGGCTGACAATCTAGTTGCCACACCCGACCCTTAAGCTGGCGTAGCAGATCTCAAAACTCCCTGCGCAGCTCCCTATGCACCACGCCCCAAACCTGATGATGGGTGACAGTGTCTTGTCCATGCCCGCTCCCAACAGGGGTGAGCCCCATCCCCTGAGGCGGTTCTACCCAAAGGTGGTGCAGGACCAGTGGATGAGGAGGTCCCGGTGTGGGCCCCAGATGTGCTGGTGCCTGGTGCCATGGCCAGCTGAGGTGGGACAGGTGGGTCCGCTGGGACTGGCCTTCCCAAATGTGTTATGGTGTTTCAATTTTACAACATATGTGGGTTAGTAATAGTCAACACATTCCAGGATTAGGTATAACAACATGCATAGATATTCCCATTAACCCAAAACACCACATATGGAACAGTTGTATAGCAAACAGAACAATGCATATATGAAACCACAGTGGCCATTACAACAGCATGCAGGTACACTGATGGCAGCATGCCACCAATGTGGGAGTATTTCAACATGGCACATGCATAGAAACAAATTTAATTTTTTATCAAACAACAGGACATATGTCCCAACAGTAGATTTAATACAGCACATACCGATTAAGTTGTGTATTTAGTGTATTGTTGCAGATATGTTGGGGGGGGTGTCAATTAACAAGTGGCATATCCTGTAGTTCTCATTACTTTCCTAGTCAGTGCTGTGATCTGTACCGTATAGGTATCAGTACACTACCCTATGGCTTTAGTTTGGACAGTGGTATGGATGTAGACAACTATATACATGAACTGAGTTTTACCTGCAGTATACACCTTTTACCTGGTATACCTGTGGAGGTATTGTTTGTTAACAGTACCTAACTGTTTCTACACATATTCCCAGATTCCAGGTTGATGTTATGCACATACCTGTCCATCTCTTATTGCACACACTCTGGGCATGTCTTGACCTCATGCAGGTGAACCGGGACATGTTTTGACTATTGCCATCTTAAACCTTTGGTGAATTGTACAATGACAGGTTTGTTTTCTTTGACATTTTCCAAATATGTACAGGCCTGACAGTCAGTTATATGACATGAAATGCTGCCTACATGTCAGATATTTGCACACTGATATGCCAGGGGGACAGGGTAACAACCAGCAGATATGGGCTGATTAACTGGACATTCTGGACAATTCTGTACACTTGTGGGGTATGATTCTGCATATAGCTTGCTACCACTCCCAGGATTCGAACCATGGCTGTGTCTGCTAAAAATAAAACAGTGTCCATCACAGTGGAGTGTATAGGTATTACTGTGTATCTCTTGTCTGATTTCTGTCTATAATTCTCCTGTGGTTTTACAATCTGACCTTGTAATTACAACACTCTTATACAGGATTTCCTAGACAGTTTTATTATGTAGCACAGTGTGGGTGACAGTGATGAGTAATACCTTATTATTCAGAGCAACTACAACACTAACAATGCCATACAATACAACAGTAAATAGTTCCAGTACAGGATATCAATCTTTTATTTCTAGGTACAGTTTTCGTATCTGGCAGACCTGTGTGGGCAATGTTTGTTAGCACTACCTGAATGTTGCTACACATATCACCAGATTCCACATTAGTATTATGCACATATGTCTCACTCTGTTACTGCACACACCCTGGTCACAGCTTGACAACATGGGGCTGGAGATGGGACTTACTTGGCTTATTACTCTCATAACATTTTGGGGAGTTGCTAGAGTGACAAGTTTGTTCTTACAGATGTCTGACAATCAGTTGTATTTCTTATTTGCTGCCTAAACATCTGGGATCATCCCAATGATTTGCCAGAGGGACAGGGTGACAGGTGGCAGATATGGGCCAATTTACTGGACATTCTGGATATATCTGTACAGCTGTGGGCTGATTCTGCATTCAGCCTACTGCCATTCCCGGGATTTGAACCATGGCTGTTTGGGCTAAAAATGCAACAATTCACATCTCAGTTGAGTGTGCTATATTGTCTGTTTTTTTAATTTTTTCTGTCTAAGTCTTTCTCAGTTGTACTATATGACCTCTTGGGATTACAACAGTCATATACAGACATTCCAACACATTTTATTTATGTAGCACAGTGTGGGTAACAGTGCTTAATACAACAGTACTATTAAGAGATTGCAACTCTACATTACCATATGATACCAGAGTAAACACATGCAGTCCAGCAGTTAGACCTTTATTGTCAGGCTATTATGCTTTTATTTACATACAGCCTATATGAGATTCTTCCTGTCATATTCTCTGGTGTATGCAGTACATGCCTTAAACAATACAGATTTTATACAGGCAATTAACTTACTAATAATTTTAGATTTATTTCCTGTGACAGTACATGCAAGTGTATTACTAACCTGCCTCGCGTCTACAGGCATGGGCTTCCTGGTTCGCAGCCCACTCATCTGCCACTGTGAAAGACATAAGAGGTATATTTAGCCATACCTATCCATAATATACATGAGCTGGCAATTATTAAACAGGTAGTGGACTGGTACTTATACATGGCTGGAACATCCCCATCCTCCTAGCCTCTTGGATCTACTGATCCAAGAGATCCCCCCTTTCTCCTCTTCAGGTTGGCATAGTGAAGCCTGACCTGCTCACCGGTTTGGGGTATGCCAGTGGCACTGGTGAGGTCATGGGCGAGATGGTCCTAGGCTTCTGCTTTGTATTAGGAACCCTGGTACTGGCCCTGCAGCAGTCTGTGGTCATGGTCTTTCACAAGGAGTCCTGCCATGACTCTGGACTCCTGGATGCCCCAGTGCTGCACCCAAAAGTGCACACACTCTCCCATACCAGTCATAGTGCCTATAGGAGGAAGTTGCAACCAGTTATGAGATATATTCCTGCCTGTTGGGTTTAAATAGGGCCGATTTCCCACACTTTGCCATGATTTGACGGTTTGGAAAATTCAAAGGTATGGTCAAACCTGCTTACCTAAGGTTGCCATTGCTTAAAGGGGTATACCAATGGGCAAACTGAGTTAGCTGACCTACGTATTGCTTACACCTAGTAAGCAGGGTTCTGCAATGCTTAGCATTGTTTAATTTTTAATTTGCATACTATTTGCTTTTTGGCATTGATTTGTTATTCATTACATGCCATATTTGTGTTTGGTATCCATGATTCATGTGTACGTATACTGTATGGGGTCCTTGTGTTTATTAGGGGATGTCAACACTTTATTAAAAATGACACCTCACATCTGGGCTTAATGCAGTACTCCAGTTCACATATTTTTGTTATGTAGTAGGTTATACAACATAAAACTGTATATAGATTCCTTTCACATGTTCAGTTTGATTTTCCTATAATAAGGATCAGTTTGGTGATACCTCAATCTTGTGTACTGCTATGATAGCTTTGTGGTTAACTTCTGTGACTATAGTGTACAAGGCTCTGGGTTCAAGACCTTCAAAGGCTGTTTATTTTGTTTCTGGCCAGAACAGCAGCTGTTGCATACAGAGTGATTACGCTACTTTTAAGCGGGTTTGCATGAAGGTAAGCTAACCCCTGGATAAATATGCTTACAGAGAGTTAGCTTCAATATTGCTTAACCTGTGTGCACATTGCTTACCCCCACACAAACGGGCTTAAATCTGCTTACTACTGCTTAAATGTGCTTACTCTTGCTTAAAAGTACTTACTCCTGCTTACCCCCGCGCTAATTTAGACAGTAATGTAAAACGGTTCTTGGAAAGGTGGTGGATTTGGAAACTCTATGGATTTATCATTCATTACACATTGCACCTTCGATTTGTATCCCTGATTCTTGTGTACATATACTGTATGGGGCACTTGTCATTATCTGTGGATTTTACAACATTATGACAATGACACCTCAAATCTGCATTTAATGCAGTACTCCAGTTCACAAATATAAGTTATTTAGTAGGTTATGCAACAAAAAATATTGGTCATAAAGTGATCTGACATGGAAAATGGAATGTATTGGAGTGAGACTTGAACCAGGAATGGCTGCTTGTAAGCTGAATGCTCTGCCCACTACACTATTGCAGTACTGTTTTATTTGCATATATCTTGATTTTTATCCTCTTGTGCCATTTAAGTTGCAATAAACAAAGCTAAGCGATGGGCAAACCCATGCACCTACAGTTAAATTTTATCTGTTTCATAAAAAAAAAAAGCTGGTTTATATTTTATATTTTAACTATTGCTCTTATAAACTTGGGCGGATGTTGCTGGAGATATGCGAACACGTATGAGCGGTCTCACTCATTCTTATTCCTAAACTGCTGTTCCTGATTGCAGGGGCATGTATATTCTGAGAGCTCTGCTCTCAGACACACCCCCTGCACTCGTACATGCTCATGTCCATTTAGGAGCTCAGGCAGCGCGCATTCGTTAATATGCCTGGCACCCTGCCGTCCTGCTCCTAAACAGCTGCTTCCGTGCAAGACTAAGCTAGTCCTGCATGGAAGTATAATGAATCCAGGATAAAGTTTATTAATTAAATGAGATGTTTAAAATTAAGATATTTGATAAAGCGATTATCAGAAAAGCTCTAAAGGTGTTTGGAGTTACTTCAGAATTGCAAAACAAGCATGTTTAAAGTAAAACAAGCATGCTTAGAGTAAAACAAGCACAAGAAAAGTATAATGGGCTTAAAAAAGATTAAATGAGCAAAATAAATATTTAGAAAGGGCAAAAAGGGCACATTAAACATAAATAAAACAAGGCAACTACATGTTTTATGACAAAGTACTGTGTTTTGGCATAGCTGCTCTTTTGCATAGATTGAAGCTATTCAGTGCATATCTAGAGTTATTCGAAGTATCTCAAAGTGTGTAAGAGTGCTTACAGTGTGTGCTTATCACTGTGCATTTATTCCAAAGAGTTTATTTGTGTGCAAAGTGCAAAGTGCAATTATTTTATAAGGTGCAGTCAAAATACAGCCATTTTGAAATGTTTCTTGTGCTGGGTGTGTCTATTTGCAGAGTGCCACCATTACATAGTGTTTCTTGCACTGTAAAGGGTTATTTAGCAAAGTACAGCATTTTGGCAAAGTTTCAGTGTGCTGTGTACTGTTTATTCGCAAAGTACAGTTACTTTGAAATGTTTTTTTACTCTGAGCTTCTTCTGCCAGTTTATTCACACAGTGCAGTTATTTTGAAATGTTTTAAAGGGTGATTTCCTACTGCACAGTATTTTGCCCAGGAGACATATTTCACAAATTTAAGTTATCAGAGGCTTGCTGTGCTATTGGGCATAGTTACAAGTACTGGCATAAAATTTTGGCATATGTATATGTGTGTGTGTTTGTGCATATTTGTAAAAGCCTTCACTGGTATGTGCTTATATGGCAGAGGCATTTCACAGACCAGGTCCACTTGTATTTGATCAAAATACTGCAGAGAACTGGAGAATACTTGAGCAAAAGTACAATATTTTCATACAAACAGCTTATTCTGACAAAGATGCACACACTAGGGCATTCATTTTGCTAAACCTAGTTGAGTCAGGGGCCACTGAAAGAAAGTATTCATTTGTGTATGCACCAGCAGTATATGAAGGAGAGGAGGAAAACCATCATACTGTTGTACATGCTGAATCAAGGGAGGACCCTGAGTGTTTGAACTGCAAATTCAGACAGATGTGCAACCCACAGACAAATATTACTTTAGAGGGGCATTTGTTTTACACAAGAGATCAAAAGCAAGGGAAAACTTTTGCAGCTTATATTACTGACCTGAGAAACAAAGCTAAAATGTGCAGGTCTGGTGACTTAAAAGATGAGTAAATAAAGTTCAGGCTTGTGTGTGGTATAATAGTGCTGCAGTGAGAAAGATTCTGCTTCATGACAGTGATTTAATGTTGAGCAAAGCTACTGAGATTTGTCAAATCCATGAAGTTACAGAAAGGCACACAAGTATGCTTGCAAGTGATAAGAGCATGATTTCAGTAGGTTCCAGAGCAAATGTAGACAGCATGCAACATGTAACTAGCAGAAGCAGGCCTAAGCACATGGCAGCTGTAACCCCTATGAGTGTGGCAGGTAAAACCTGTAGTTTTCCAGCAAGTTCCAAGACTCAGTGAGGAGGACATACTCCATGCAGTGCAAGGTTGAGTCAGCAAAACCCAAATAAAACGTTATTGTTAACTGTCACAGTTGTGCTAATTATGAGCCTAAAAGAGAAAAGTGCTTAGCATTTAGTCAGCCATGCCACAAGTGCAAAAAAATGGAACCGTTCTCAAAAGTTTTGCAAATTAAGTAAACCTCAAACAGTTATAAAGAAGGGTCACTTAAAAAAGTAAGTTGATAATATAGAGAGCTGCAACCCTACTTTCTACATAAATGGTGTATCAGTGATGTAAAGGTTGATACAGTAAATTTGCTGGCAAAGAATTAAGTGCTTTGTACTGTCCAGATCAATGGTAAATCCACCGTGTTCAAAATAGACACTGGTTCAAAGTATAATGTTATGTCAGCAGACACATTTGCTAAGGTGAGAGCAGGTGAGAAACTTAATGTGGCCAGTTGTGTGAAACTTGTGGAGGTGAATACATTCAAACCGAATTTTCAGTAGTGTTTTCATGTTATTTGGCTAGGAACTGCTACAGCTTACTACTATATGTAGACTGAACACCTGTGCAATCATTGCTGGGTCTCAGAGACAGTTTGAGAATGAATTTGCTTTCCTTTACCAAAGAAGTTCATCATATAAGGACATGTCTCAGTTAAAATTTTACTGGTGCAACTTTCTCAAAGTATGCTGATGTTTTCGATGACAAGTTAGGCAAACTTCCAGCTGTGTATTCTATGAAGATACACCCAGAGGTCAGTCCAGTGGTCAGACCAGCAAGAAAAGTTCTGATAGCAATGCAGAATAAAGTCAAAACTCAGTTGGATAAAATGGTGCAGTGAGGTGTAATTTGTCCAGTTGCAGAACAAACTGAATGGGTGTCATCCGTGGTAGCAGCCCATAAAAAGGCTCAGATGAAATCAAAATATGCATTGGCTCAAGAGATTTAAACAAAGCATTAAAGAGACTTCATCATCCTATGCGTACAGTTGAGGAAGTCACAGCCGTAATACCAAAGGCTTCTGTTTTTTTCTGTCTTGGATGCAAAAAGTGAATTTTGGCAACTGATTTTTGATTGCATATCTTCACTACTGACTACTTTCAGTGCCCCATTTGGAAGATATAGATTCCTCAGGTTGCCATTTGGAAAAAAATTCTGCAAGTGAAGTCTTTCAGCATCCAATTGAGCAGTTTTGTTCAGGTTATCCTTGTGCCATAATAGTAGATAATTTACTGGTTGGAGGCAGTGGTGAAGCAGAGTATGACAGAAACCTTGAGAAAGTTCAAGACAGAGCACATGAAGTGAACATGAAGCTCAATCCTCTGAAGTGCAAATTCAGACAACCAAAAGTTACATATGTAGGTCACTTATTTACTAGCACACTGAATTCCGACTAGACCCATCCAAGCAAGCAGTCAATCTTGAGATGCCAGCACCGGATAGTGTTCAAGCTGTACAACATATTCTTGGCATGGTCAACCATTTAAGAACATTTATACCAGATTTTAGTGAGTTGACAGCACCTTTGAGAGAGCAGATGCGCAAAAATGCTACATGGTCTTGGATAGAACACAGCAACAGAGAACATTTGAAGACCTTAAGCAGAAAATGTGTCAACCCAACTACATTAAGATGCTATGATGTTTACAAACCAGTAACTCTTTCCTCTGATGCTTCAGAATTTGGTCTCGGTGCAGTAATTATTCAAGAAGGCAGACCAATAGCTTATACATCTAGAACTCTTACCCAAACTGAAATGCAATATGCTCAAATTGAGAAAGAACTTTTGGCAATAGTATTTACATGTTCAAAGTTTCATGATTATATTTCTGGTAGAGCTATTCAGATTGAAACTGATCACCAACCTCTAGTTACTATTCTAAAGAAGCCTATGCATTCAGCTCCAGCGAGATTACAAAGAATGATGCTCAAATTGCAAAAGTACAACTTCAAAATAGTCTATACAAAAGTCAAACTTCTTTATCTGGCTGATAACTTATCCAGATCACCCAGAAATACCACGGAACAGCTTAATGCAGAGAATTTTGATGTTGATGATATGGAAGCGCATAATTTTTCTACCACGAGACTTGATGAGCTGAGAGATCATACAAAGACTGATCCAATTTTGCAAAAGCTCAACCACTACATTAATATCAGATGGCCATCAAAGCAATCTAGTGTACCACCTAAAGTGCATACTTATTTTGCTTACAGAGGTGAGATGTTGACGGAAGATGGCATTATTTTCAACGGTCCTAAAATTATTGTTCCTGCTTCCATACAATGTGAATATATCCAGATTTTGCATTGTGGTAAGCCAGGTTCTGAATCTACCAAAAGAAGGGTGAGAGGACTAGTATTTTGGCCATTTCAAGCAAAGGACATTGACAAAGTACTTTCTTCTTGTTCAGTATGTAATAGTTCTAAACTACATTTGCAAAAAGAACCACTTCAGCTAAGTCAAGTTCATGGACTACCTTGGTCAACCATAGTCACTGATGTATTCGAGTGGAACAATCAGCATTACTTAGTGTTGGTAAACTCGTATTCAAACTGGTTTGAGATTGACTTATCACCTAACCTAACATCCATTATTGTTATTACGAAGTTGAAACATCATTTCCCAGTCCATGGTAGTCCACACAGAGTTATTTCTGACAATGGTACAAAATTTACCAGTCAGTTGTTTCAGACATTTGCAAAAGAATGGGACTTTGTACATGTTACTAGTAGTCCAGAATACCCACAGTCAAATGGACTAGCTGAACGAACAGTACAGAGTGCTAAGCAATTCCTAGAGAAGTCAAAGCATGATAATATTGATGTCTTTTTGAACTTAATCTCAGAAACATACACCATGACAATATACTTGGCTCACCTGCTCAGAGACTTCTATCTAGGCAAACCAGAACAACATTGCCTATCAGTTCCACTTTGTTGAGGCCTAAGGCTAAGAATAATGGAACAAGCAAAGCCCAACTACTCAGAAAGCATTCTTTCCAGAAATCCAACTATGATAAATCAAACAGATTTCTTCATCCATTGAAAGAAGGAGTGACAGTAAGGTTCCAAATGGCAAAAGGTTTTGATCGGATAAGTCAAGTAACAGGTATATGTGCCAAGCTGAGATCCTTCTGCGTAGAATCTGATGGTGTGGAGTACATGAGAAATCACAGACATTTTCTTCCTGTATCAGAATCAATATTGTAGCATTGTTCCTGTGATACAAACTCTAGATCTCAGAGAAATCCAGACGATGTTCCTGTTGCAGAACTTGTCTTATCTTCTACTTCCATTCCTGATGATGTTCCAGATATCCTCAAAGTTGAACATTCAGCAGAGACAGTCCCATTTGCTAGACCTAGTTCTAATTTCTATGTCACACAATTTGGTCGTATTTCCAGTCCTAGTGTGAAATACACAGCAATCTGGACATAATTGTCTATATGTACTTAGTTCTGTATAATTGCATGATAAGGAATTATTTTGTATTAATTGCATGTCAACTGGTGTCATCAATTATGTATGACCATTTCTCAAAGAGGGAGGATGTAGAATAGTGTGTTTGTGTTGTACCCTTAACAAACATTTTAAGGATAGCACGTGCATATAAATAGCAAGCACATGCTAGCTTCAGTACCATTTTGAGAATGCAGCCAGAGAGTGAACATGTATGCATGTGATAGCTAGTTTGTTTATAAGTTTACATAAGTAAAAGTTATTAAGCCTCAATCCTGATGTGTTTGTACTTAATAAAGCCACTTGAACAGAACCCATGAAGTTCATCAGTTTTATCCTGACCAAACGAGCAATAGAGCCATTCTCTATTTATATAGATAAATTAAGTATGTGTATGTTCTCACAGACACTAAACAATTTCGATCAGATTTGCTTGAGTATGTGGAATGATCAGCAGATATAGAGGCGGTATTATTAGTCACCTTGGACATCCAATCATTATTTGCAGTTATAGCCAATCAACAGGATATTGAAATAGTAAGGAGCTTTCTGTTAAAGTGGAGTGAATATGACTGTCTTTGTTGATCTCCTTTGTTTCTTCATGGAAGCAGTTTTAGAGAATAATGTTTGTATGTTTGATGAAGAATATTATCTGCAGATATCTAACGTAGCTATGGGCACTTCTTGTACCAATAGCTGTGCCAATATGGTGCTTGAAGAATGGGAAACCAGAGTTGTTATACCTGTGTCGCTGGTCTGGTTTTACCAAAGATTTGTGGATAATTTATTCCTCATTTGCAGTGGTTTAGAATGTAAATTGGATGCTTTTGTATCTATGTTGAATAACAGTACCTCATTTCTTAAATTTATGGTGAAGTCTTCAATTGAAAGAGTTGAATTTTTGGATGTCCTTGTTAGTAAAGACCCATGTGGATCCCTTAGCACTGATCTTTACATGAAGGAGTGTGGTAAAATATCCTTACTTCATCACTGTAACATGCCCCCACAGCACATTTTTTTGAAAAAAAGAAGGGGATATGACAAGAATGAGAGTTATAAGGGTGTGAGTGAAGCCAGCGCCTTGAGATGCACAAGAGCAAGACCATATTTTTCCAAGCATGATACCGCTTTGAGGGAAGTGGAGAGAACTAATGGAGGTAGTATGGTCATCATTACATACAGAAGTGATATACACCTGTTAAGAGAGAGATTTATCTTAAGAATTGGGGGATTTTGCAGCTGGATAAGAAAGTTACAATGGTGGCTGGAACTCACCCAAGGTTTAACTATAAGAATAAACCATCATTCAAATGTATGTTGTGTTACCCTGATAGAAAGTCACATCAGATCAAGGATGTTGTTCCCATGGGGACTACTACTTGCAACAGCTGTAATTTCTGTTGCTTTATTGAGTATGTAGGGCTGTTTAGGCACCTGTATACAAGTAGAGTGTTTAAGTTCAAAGTGGAGGCTGATTGTAACAGTAAAACTGTGGTCTATTTATCCTGCTGTGTTACCTGCCCACCTCTTTATGTGGGCAAGACCAACAGGAGGTTACATGAGAGGAAATAAAACCATAGTTATTATGCAAAGAGGAAATTTAGAATGTAGTGCCTTAGCCAAACATACTTTGAATACAGGTGATTCTCTTACCTTTCTGTTTCAGGTTATAGATATGGTTTATGACTGCCTGTGAGGCAGTGATTTGATCAACTGTAGCGAGACTTTGGAGTCCCGATGGATTGTTAGACTTATGGCAATAAGGGGTTGGGGTTGAATGAATTTGTGCCAATTAGACCAGCCCTGCAAGTTAGGAGAGTAAAGAGGTGAGCATAGTATGGTGACTATAATGTAATATCTTAAGTGGGTTTAGTAGGTCTAGCCTTAGCGAATTAGGACAGCAGGCTTATTTTTATATATTTAAACCTGAATACATTGACGGTTGTTTGAGGCCATCTGTATATGTGAGATGGGCAAGTTTTATTTGTAGCAATATCTGTCAGTTGTAAGGTTGAGTTTAGATACTTTGGTATTAGCAGGTAAAGCGATATATTGTGAAGTTGACAGTAGATGGTGCTATGGGTAGTTTATTTAAGGTCAAGCTTAACAGAGCAGAAGCATTTGTTATTTTGGCTTGCAATTGATGACAGAATTGTGTTGTTCTTGTGGAGCCTGCACTTGCAGTGAAGTTATGGGCATAGGATCAAACCATCCTTCACATGAAATGTGCCTTGAATGTAAGTTCCATGGATAGTTTATAGATTTAAGCTGCAGTTTAATAGTTTATTACCATCAGCAGCCATAGGGCATGTGTGTATGAGTGTTTCTGTTTCAGGAATGGGTTGGTTTTATCTATTGATATGTTTTATTGTGTCTTTTTTATTTGAGTTTTACTGTTATGTAGTAGACCTGAGCTTTTGTTTGACATTTGTGAGTTATTTTAACAGCTAACATCATGCTTCAGCTTAGGGATGGGCTAGCATTATATAGTGGAATGCCGCATTACATTCACACAGTGCATCTTAGAATCTATGTTTCATATGGAGTCCTTTGAGTTAAAAAGAAATCCAATGGAATGTTGTTAGCCTAATGCTGATTGTAAAGTGCAGAATGACAACTCAAGTTTCTATGGGGTTAGTTCATGTTCCTTACTTTCTCCTTTTTAGGTTGAAGGTATTCATTTTGCCATTTTAACATCTGAGATGATGTACAGTTTTGCACTTGTTTATGAATTAACACGAGTGGACTTTTATACAGAAAGAACATGACATAGTTGCTTGCAAAGGTCTTTGTATGTATTTGTGACTCACTGACTGCCGCATCCAGTTTGAGATTTTATTATATAGGGGTGTTTTTGTTTTTATTATGTTGTTATTTTAACTTTCTTAGGTTGATGTTACTGTTTCTTTAAATGTTTGAGCTACATTGTCATTTGGAAGTGTGACACCCCTGCACTGGCCCAGTAATAAAGGAGTCTCAATCCTCACCACTGGCAACACCTAGGGGATGTACAGAATGGGAGGATGACAAGTGCATACACAGTAAAGTGCAATTTCCCTTAAGAGCACACAGCAGTTACAGTCAGTCTGGGGCTGGTTTCTCCCTCTTTCTCCAGATCCCCAATAAAACTCCCCACTGGCATAGCTATAGGGTTGAGATCTCAGCTAAGTGGTCAAGCCAAAACCTCCAGCACCCTCTCTGTCCAACCACTGCTTTGTGTCAATGCCAAGTAGCTGGCACACACATACTTTGAGAATTGATTTATATACAAACACACACACACACACACACACACACACACACACACACACACACACACACACACACACACACAAACACACACCTGGGAAAGACTGGCACAGGTCTACAAGCTATGCCCCCTTCTGCCCATACTATAAGGTAATTATCAGTGCTACCAACTGCTCTTATCATCTACTCTAGGCCCTTAACAAAAGGTGTCCAATATTACTATGTAATGTTACTATTAACCCAAATAGTAGTTTTGACCAAGCTCCAGGCTATTAGGAGTGGCCTGTAGTGTCAGCAAATAGACATGCAAGTACTCTAAGAGCTTAAATATGTCTCACAAATATCAGCCACAAAGACAGGTTTAAATATATTTAACAATAAATTATTATAAAACAAGACAATACTCAGTATATAAAAACAATAACTTCAGAGTTAGAAATCACAGGAAATATTTTAAAACAACACTGCAGGACAGTCTCAGATGAATACCAAAAACATCTAAACTACTCTTTACTATATTCCTATCTATATCTAAAAGAGATACTATGCCCTAAATCTTACTTACAGCTAGGCAAGAGCAGATGGTGATGATGAGTGGATGTTCTTGGTAGGCCCAAGACAAAATGCACAGTCTCTCTTTGAGAGAGTTCTTAAATTAATATCAAATATTACTCAAGGATTACCTTGGATGACATCACTCTTTGTCACTTGACTTCAGTTCCCAGGCTAACCAGATACTAACAGAATTTAGCATCTCTGTGAGAAATACATATCTCTCATATCTTCGCTGTTGCTAGAAGACATAAAACAATAAAACACTTACAAAACAATGCAGAAGGCACCTTAGTTCAAGACATCACAACCTGTCTCCTTGCTGCATTGAAACTAATTTTTATAAAACAATTGTAAAGCAGTCTAATTTCGACTTATTTTCTTGAAGCTTTGCAAGTTAACTCTGTATGTTCCAATTTCTACTATTAAAACATACATTTGCACAGGTATATAGTTTATATACATTTCTGTTCTTTTCCAGTAGGGTACACTGTGGACACATCCTTGAAGCTCAGTACTGTACAAACCTTGTTCAACACATACTTCTACACCAGTAGTTTAATATACACATAACATATAGTTCTGTATAAATCATATCAATATTCACAGATGACATAAAATTAGTTTCACAATTCCAGATAGATGGGCTGGCAGCATGACAGGAAGTATCTTATTGGATGGCCAATTTTTGAATTTTTATTTAAGCACTACTTTAGATGTGTAATAGTTTTTAGAGTCTGAAGAAGTGAACAGGGTTCAAGAAAGTGCTTACTCAAATAAAGTATATTAAGTTTTATTGGCCATGATTTGGTGCAGTTTCCTTTTTTGTTATTAACTCATTTATTTGACACTTTACATCCATTGGGACCAGTGTGTTTGTTTGTACATTTCTGTAGTTTAGTTGATTTATTTGTGAACCAGTACTGACAGACCAAGTTTGAAGTGCATGCATGGAGGTAACAGATTGCTGTTGTGTAAATATGTGTTTTTCATTAAAAAGTGCTTTCCCCTTTGTTTGTGTGTTTACATGTACTTTCATGGGATGAAGACTAAATGGGCAGTAAACATAAGTAATAGATACTAATGTGCACTTTCCATAGCATACTGGTGAGCAGCTGGTTTGTGCAGATGATGGCAAAGTGATTGCTCATATGAGATACATATTTATACAGCTTTCAATGTTTGCACGTAGTTAAGCACCAAGCCTCATTGCTAAAATATGAGAGTTCTGAGTACTGAGTGTATGAAACACACTTTCTGCTTAACTGACTCTGTGGTAGCAGGTGTAAATGCATTGACACATTTCTTTTGGAGGCCAGATGATATAAGATTCAAATCTAGGTGTATGTAATAGCTTTAAATAAGCATTTATAATGCAGTGATAAAATTCTATATTCTACATTCATGGTGTGTTACCTTAGAACAGCATGTTTAAATGGAATTGCATGGAGAAGGAAGAGCCATTCACCATCACTTGGCATTGGAGCACGATTTATAACTCTGTGCAAACATAGAGGACATTTTTTTTTTTTTACTTATGTATATTGTGTGTGATTCTACTTTTTCGATCAGATTAAAGGGGTTAAAATGCAGTAGTTAAGAAAGTGGTGAAATGGGGGCAAGCACGGGAAAGAAAAAATGGAAAGCAGTATAGGAATGTGCAGGAGTGAGGTAGGAAGGAACTACAGCTATCCATTTCATCAACAGTGTAAATGAATATGTATAGAATATTGGCTGAATTTGGACTGTCATCTCAAGAAAGCAGGATGGCAACAATGCAATCATGTTGTATAGCCAACTGGACTAAATCAATTGCACCAAAAAGACATGTGTGCAAAGTGAAGAGCTATGTATGGGACAATTTTTTTGGGTGGACAGATGCACATTTTATTAACTTTAGTAAGAGGTAAATACTGGGTAAGGAACACAGGTATTTCTGGGTCAGGTAAGTAGGGCAGGTGAGGAAGAAGATGCAAAAAAACAGAACAAACAAGACAAGACTCAGGAAAAGTGAGAGACACAACAGGTTGGAGGACACCATGATTGGGGTTAGGGATTGGACAACAGATGCCCATGTCTGTCAAACATGAGATCAGTGAGAATCTAGTCCTCACCCGCAGGACTGTCAACACCATCCCCTTACTCAGCTGGCTGTTGGAGTGCTTGATGTCTTCTTCTATGGACGATAAGGGAGAGTAGCCTCTCCATCCAGCATAGACGTGCATCAGTGGTGCTGTGCATGACCCTACACACCAATCCTGGCATCTCCTGGAGCATGATAAAATCCCCACCTCCACCCTTACTCCCTGAGGGTACCATCACACCAGCTGCTTTAGTAGTGCTACCTGATGGTAAAGGTAGTGAAGGGGCAGCAGAGGCAGTGCAGCGAGGTTGGGTCACAGAGTTGTTGGGCATTGGTGCCGGAGCTTGTGGAGCAGGGGCAGGCTGACCCACTGGGGATGGCCTAACTCCTGTGCTGCAAACCATTTTGTGATTTGTCAGAGATATATGGGATGGAAATATTTTGATGACACATAGGAAGAAAAGGGGTGAGGAAAAAAAGAAATAAAATTAACACCATCAAATGTGACATGCAATGCATTATCTCAATAATAAATGATTTTATCTGAATTTTTACATTTAGGTATACGTCTTAACAACTAGAAAATATAATTAAGGATTGCTCAAAGTAATCCTTGCAAGGTACATATACTGCGCATATGCTTGGTCGAATTATACAGATTAAGTTAACAGCAAGGAATTTATACCACTTATGCAGAAATTAATGTATGCAATATTTTTAAAGGCTTGGACTATTTTATATTTATTACTTGCCGCATTTGAACACACAGCATCTGACTACAGTCTTAGACTTGACTCCGACAGTTGGCTTGTGCTACAGACTGAAGCATGCTTGCTTGCTTTTACAGTTGGGATATGCATGCCTACTTTGGTGCAGCTGTGTAGAAAAGACATGGATTTACAAGCTAAAATAATACTATAATTGTGCTTCATATATACCCCTTGCTTCCCTCAGTCTCTCTAGGCACTCAGCATGGCCTCCCTATTTGACATAATCTCTGTAGTGGCTGAGGAATATAGTGAAGAGAACAAAAGAAGAACATTATGTATACCAATCTTACCTATATGCAGCTTTCTATCTACTATAAATTCTCTTTGTCAGTATACTTACACAACTGTGGGATTTTACCACTGCTGAACTCATCCAGCTGCAGGTCGAGTGTATCACTCTTATTCCTTTTCAGGTCACACTGGAGATAGCCTTGGCCAGGCTATTCCAAGCCACAGACTTGTACTGGGAGCCAGCATAGTCCCCCTGCAAAAGCCTTCAGCTGTGTTTCTTTATAAGAAGTCCATTGAAGATTCTGGACTCTTCAACACCCCGCATCTGCACCCTAAATTGGGCACTTTTCCTTTTACCACAAGACATGTCCAATCAGGGAGAACACTAATAGCTAAGAATGCTTTCCCACCAAGGTCTATTATCACATTTACTGGTATTGAGAAAACCTAAACAATGAAGCCAAGCACATCTGCATCATATTAAGGGGAGAGCAACAGTGCCAAACAGAAAGGAAAACAGTTTTTGGAAATATGAAGGTTAATCTGACACTTGACAGTAGTTTGAAGGTTGTTTGCTGCTATTTCTTATGCTTCAGCTTTACAGACATGTACTGGGGACATACATTGTATGATCTGCCACATTTTTGGTTTAGCTTTATACACTGATAAAACTGAGTTTTACAATGTGGGATTTACACCTATGTATAAGAGACAAACCATTTTCTTCCACAATGGTGATTTTCCATCCTAGCCACAGAAGAAGTGCTTCTCAGACATGCTCATGAATTCTATATAAATATACAAGACAGATTGACGGGTTTACCAAGTATCTGTATGACCTAACAAGATCCTTGTTTAGACATCTCTATTATTGAAGTACACAATTGTGATTACAGAAACATAGTAGTCAGTATATCCTCAGTCAGAAATTTAATTCATATGAGATCTAATGCTATACATACTTAGTGTTATTTATAATTGCGTGTAATTTTTTATGTGATATATAATATAAAGTGAAATGAAACAAAAGTAAAACAAAATAAAATTTTATGCATTAGAGCCCAGGACCATTTGCATTGCAGCCCTACATTTACACCTGCTGCTACAGGAATAGTTAAATAACATTTGTATATTGCCCCATTCTTTAACTTCTGTGTGTTAACTGCCACACAACACCGCTTAGCGTGTTTATGCAGTTTTATTTATTTATTTATTTTATTTTATTTTATTTTATTTTACATTTGTTGACCGGGCTAGTCTAGCTGGAGACATGTCCATTTTCAGTAGAGGCCCGGGGAGAAAAGCTCCAAGAATCATACAGAATTTTTTACAAAGTTAAAAACAGGAGTTATACAGATAATAGAGATAGCAATATTACAAAAAATGTTTTTTTTTTCTTCTTCTTCCTCTTCAAATAGTACAAATTGGTGTTACCATGGTCATTTTGTAAGGTACAGAGTAGAATTAACATGGTCATTTTGTAAGGGACTGAGGTATGATGTAGATATATACTTGCAACATACTTGATAGAAATCATTCATTCTGAAATTGTCTACTGTCTGCATCCTCTCAGCAGGTGTTTTAGACCTGCATTTGTTGGGGAAGATTGCTAACCAGTACACAACATTGCTTGAATCTGAGAATGTCTACATCCTGTTTGCAGGTATTCTGTCTGCTTCTTGTGTGGCCATTAGTTGAAGTTTGCATGATGGCAAGCATTGCATAAACAAGACAAGCAAAGCTAAACTTATTTTAGTCTTGTTAGTAGTGTTTATTAGGTTTCATCCTTAAAAGACAATGGTGGGACTTGAACCATGATCTGCCGATAGAATATGCTATGTGGATCAACATGTTATTAGATGTGTTATACACACAGGTGATTCACAGGTGTAGCTGATGTATTGGTTATCAAAGAAGTACATTACATGACATTTATTATGTTTATCCATTTTTTGTTTGTGCTAAGCCACACACTGTGAAAACAATGGCATTAAAAAAAAGAAATATATAAAATGAACAACACTACACAATATATGTGAGTACATATGGAAGATGTTTACACAAGTCTGGATTTCAGCTCTCTCACCAATGAAACTTCAAAGCACAATAAGGGTGTATTATCCCTCTTTGCCACAGAAAAAGCCTTGAAGCAGAGAATGAAAATCATTGTGCATACAAGCAAGTCCAAAATCATCTACAGTATTAAAAAGACGTATAGCACTTGTACACTTCTGAATTGTTTCTATATGTATTAATTTCAGATGTACTGCAATGAGTGATCACACAACCATTTATGACCATTGTTTACAGAAACGCAGCTCTGTCTTATCTCTGAGTGGTGCTCATTCTTCTCTTATTGGAGCAGTAATCTGAGACATGCAGGTTGTAAGACATCTCTTTAAAATGTGTGAGAATATTAAATGGCAATAATATATAATTTTCAACAAATGCAGTGGAGGTTGTATGTTACTGAACAGAAACTGTGAAATGTGTGCTGCCTACTTACATTTAAATCTTTGATACAATTACTTCTACACTTTATACATCTGACCTGGCTGACACACCAACTGGAGGTAAGGAAGTCTGAACTGCTGTGTTTTCCTTTTCCCTACCAGTAATCAGCCACAGTTGAGGGAGTGCCTGCACTATGTTTACATCAGATACATGGAGCCAATAATTTGGGATTCAGAAATTCTAATGCGTGCATACCTCATTTGCATCTTCACCATGCTCACAGGCCTGAATCTACACTATAAAATGGTAGCCATGTAGCTAGGGAACCTGACGGGGAAGAGACGTGTTTATGTGGATAACACACAAGAAGATTGTTAATACTTTGAATTTATCTGCACAGAAGACCACTGATCTTGATAAAGTATGATTGCATTTTTAGTTATATATTGTATATGCTCACATGTCACTAAAAAAAGTTTATATTGTTTTACACACACACACACACACACACACATATATATATATATATATATATATATATATATATATATATATATATATATATACACATTAGCAAATGCTACTTTTATCTATATGCACTTCTTAGAAGTTTACTGATGCCATAGGAGTTTTTGTCAGAGCATTTAACTTTCTCAGATGCACAGCCTTATTTAACTTTTATCACAGGTGTTAATGTTACAATTGTTTCTCTTCGTACTCTTTTATTGTTATTTTATTTAAATGTAAATGTCCTATACTGTCAATGACACAGGGGTGTTAGCCTTCTAGGATGACCCACAGATACCTCCAAGGAGTGCTGGCCACAGATAGAGGTGACTGGCAATTGCATAAAAATGAATATGTAGTATAGGTGTAGTTATGTTTTGAGGATGGCTTGTTTGATAGCACTTATAACAATTCACTGATGTTTTATTCTTTTATTTGGTACAGAAATGTAATTTTTCTGTTTTTTGGGTGTGAGGGAACCAAGTTCCATATCTGTGTTGCCACAACCAAAAAGTTTTTACAAAGGTTTGCTTTGCTATTATTACGTCTTGTTTTGGATCTAGCCTTTGTTTGTGTGTGACTGTGATATGTTATAAAGACATAACCCTTTTTTATATTTGAATAACTTGACAGTTTTTTTCTCCAGTAGATAATACTGAAAAACTAATAATATGTGTTATATTCTAAGCAGAACTCTTATTTATGTGACATTTATGTGTAGTATCCTTCTTTTGTGTGTTAGGTCACCTAGAACTATAGCACCCAAGCATCACAATCCCCACAAACTCCCCTTCGGTAACCCTGAAAATGACATCACCATCTAAGCATTTCAGCAACATGGTATCTTTCTACTTGAGAGAGGACATAGAGATATGTCTGGAAGAATGCATATTTGGTATCAGATTATGAATGACGTGAACATTGTTGGGAGATACAACAAGACATATGATCAGGTGCACATAGGGTCACTGACATGATTTCATTGGCTAGGAGGAGAGCAGCTGCAGTGGCGCATGGACAGCTGGCTAACGGGTGTGGGGGTTGCTACAAGATCCACCACTGACACCAAATGAACAGTTCTTGTTCACTGTCAGGGATCCAGAGAGCTCAGTGGAAAGTGCACAACAGCATGTGATTGATGTTGCTGATGCTGTTTCAGAGAGGACAACTATGTCCAAGGAGAAGCTTCCAGGCAGGCTTACCTATGTCAATTTTTTAATATTTTTTGTATAGTAAAATATTGAAAGCGATACTTAAGTTGGTTTAATATGTTTTTGGTGGGGGACTAGTTATAGATTGATATAGTTAACAACACATTCTGGTTCATTACACATGGGCTTTAGGTGGGTGTGGCATCCAGGTTTCAGTTAAATGTATTGTTAATGGACATATACAGGCCAAATATTTTCCCTTGTGTTATTGTTATTGTGATGATGGTGTCCTTACATTTTGCTTAACTTCTTCCAGGACTATCCTCCATAGAAAGTGTGGAGTTATCCGTACATGGTCAACCAATAATTTTTATTTCAGTACTAATGAGCATTTCACAGAAATATTAATTTATCCATATGTGTGAGGTGGGTGACAGGACTATGTTTTTTGTATTGCTGTAGTGTCTGTGATAGTGGCACCAGTGTTAGTTTGTTAGCATATATTGAATTGTAGTAGTGTAGCTATTGATTTCTTTCTTGCGTTTGTTGCTGATTATCACAGGTGATCCTGATAGTGGAAGTGTAGGACTCTTACCACCTGATGTCAGATTATTGGCAGACTCTGACTCAGGCACATTTGGGAGGTGCAGAAGTTGAATCTGATACTGAGGTTGACATTCAGTCATCCCCTGTAATTCTGTCAGACACAGCCAGTATGCCTACCCAAATCCATTTCGCTGAGGCCTAAGATATTAGACAGTTGGTGTGTGAGACACTTGCTCAGGGTAATGATCAGGGTAATGTGGTAGATGAGGCTTCTGTGCCTGTTGCCTCTGGCCATAGCCAAAGTCTGGGTGTGGTGCCACACAGGAAAGTTATTTGGGTTGCTCAGAGGAGGCCTGCTCTCCATCCTCTAGCTGATCCAGGTGTGTCTTTCCATGCCACTCAACATATGTTTAGGGCCATCATGGAAGTGCACACATGTTCTAATATGGCCTCTGAGGAAATGCTTAGGGTTGTAGATGTGGCCCAGGATGATATGCATGACTGCCTCCACCATGTTGCCAATTCAATGGATCAGATGAATGATATGTTGGTACAGGCAGTGCCTTTGATGGAACATCTGCTGAGAGGGGGATAACATCCATGTGGGCATAGGTCAGCCACAGCATCTGATGTTAGGCAGTGTGGCTGTGTCTGATTATGCTCCTGTAGTGGCAGTACTTACACTGCTCTGTTAGTGGTTGAGGTGTCCACATCCAGACATAGCAGGCAATGGGGTCATGGCCCTGTGTGTACTCATGAGGAGAGCTTGTCCAGCAGACATCAGTCACATTCAGGTAGCAGCAGTGCATCTGACCATGTGAGTATGCATGCCAGTGCAACTTCTGGATGAGCCAGTTCTCATGGTCAGTGATGACAACAATGAACTGTCACCTCTACCATACATGACTCACGCCTGTCCAACATCCCAGGACACAGAGCTAGCACAGTGCTTGCCTGTGTTCTTGTAGACACTCACACACCAATTTCACTTAAAATGTCCCTATAGACACACACACATAACATGTAGATTGTAGCAGTGTTCCAAAAGCAAACCAAACTATAAAACTCTGACTAAACACACAGTAATGTCAGACAGGGCTCCGGACACAAAGTTTAGTACTTTCATTCTACTTTAATCAGAACAGAACTTTATCAGAAAATTTAAAAAGTAGATACACCAAAAGAATTTAAAAAGACTGCACATAAATAATGTGATCAATACAGCCAATGAAAGAAAAAAATCATGATATTGCTAACATGTAAAATTCCCTTGAAAAATTTAAAGTGATAAGACTAAAAAGCAATTGCAATTTGTTAAAAGCATATATAAAAAGTTAACTTCCAAATAACATTAACCTCAGGATTTAGTAACCTCCATGTAGGAATAGTGTTATTCCTACACTGAGTGAATGGTGTCCGAGTCCTCATCCCCCTCTCGGCAGCGCGCCTCACATATTAATGAAGGTGCTACTGTGACGGAGCCACAGACATAGATACTGAATGAGTGCTGGGGGGTGTGTTACAGTGCCCACAGATCTGTAACATGCCCCCTGAATGGCAAGTGAAATTAATGCAGGGTCTGTGTGTGATGGGTACTGTTACACTCACCCCCTGCATTGTGAAAGTGACATACGGCACTTTACAAAAGAAAACATTGTCAGCAGACACTAACATTATAAATGGCAACTGAATGCAATTCAGGTGGTGTGTGACACATACTGTGACCCCCCCCCCCTGCATTATGGAAGTGCCATACGGCACTTTACAGTAAAGTAAGTGTCCTTGGACACTTCATGCAAAAGCTCAAAAATAGAGAACAGTTTTTAAATATTGCCCTTACAAACTTAGAAAGTTGATAGAATGACAGGTCTTGCATTAGCATGGATTTTCTGAAGAGTATGATGTGTGAAACTCAAATGTCCCTAAATATTTTCTAACTACAGTCTTTAATGATTTATCACTGCTTTACCAGGGAAATAAATTGCATGACAAATGGACCAAGAATATGAGGCACAAATCTGGACATCATGCAAAAATCTATACAGTTGAGAGGCTTAGCAATGTGAAGTCACGTCATGTAGGGGTGTGTCACAGTATCGGTAATATACCCCCTGCAATGTAAACATGCTTTACAGCACTAAAACAAGAAAGAAAGTGGCCCAGGGCACTTATCTAATAATGTGAAGGTTAACAGTTTAAATTTAAATTAATGTTTTATTTTTTTCTTTCTTATTTTTCCTAAACGTTTAAGCATAGCTGAGTGGGTTTGCAGGAGGCAGTGCCTTGCTCAGCAGTGCTTAAATTTATCAAGACGCTGTATACAAATGTATAGATAAAATTTGAACAGTTGAGTTAGCTGAGTGGTTAGAGTCATGGCTTGGCATGTAGTAGGTGTACAGTGTGAATACCAAGACAGGCCATTCAGCTTTTACATGAGAAAGCAGTTTTATATTATTTTTTATTTTATTTAATGATGTAGTAATTAATATTTATTAACCAGGATAGTGTAGCTGGTCCAATTTCCCATTGTCAGTGGAGATATAAGGTGAAAACCCCCATTTAAACACAAGTGTCCCATACAATACAGTCACACCCCAAGGTAATGTAATGAAAGCACATAGGGGAGGTCATGTAAATTATACAATGACTGGTCATTGATATTCCAAAACTAGCATGCTGATTGTTCAGCCCAATCAGTGTGCCCATTGTAAATCCTAGCATATACCAATGGAAAAAGGTCCAGGTTGCCCCGACTTTATTCCATTGCTATATACTGTAATTGTATTTTTTTAACAACAACAAAGAAAATGTAATCTGGACTCTGGACATAGCAGAGAGATAGGATAGAGAAAAATACTAGGAAAATCAGGTGCATTATTTAAAACTAAAGACACGTACCTAATTTTCCTTTTATTTCCTCCATTCTGTCATTCTTCTACCCCTTAACACTGACTTTTTTTGTATATATAAAAAAAAATAGAAAACAAAAATGGAGCAACAGAGACCTTCTTTTCTGTATTACTTCCTTTGCAAAGCACTGATCTACTGGGCATGCATGAGAATGCAAGTCCCATATGCATGCACAGTACATCAGAAAAAGCTCCAGGATAGTAGTAAAATGTGGAAGGACAGCACACTGCTGGTATATAAAGACATTTATTTAAGAAAAGTAAATATTTTCTCTTACATAATGTCATTGTATAATAGCAATAACCGACTCCGTGGTTGTGGTATATTAAGATTTACCCACGATAGCCTGTATTTAATCACTTGGGATTCACACTCATGATTATATCACAACAACCGTGGGTAAATCTTAATATACCATCCCAACGTTGTCAGTTATTGCTTAAGTAAAATATGTACACTTAATAATAATGTATCAGTAATGAGTAATTAATATTTAATTCGGACTTTTTTTAAATGAAAATGATTGTTTGCCCTTAGCTCAGTTTTGCTAAGCACTGCTAAGCCAAGCTAAGCAATGCTTAAACGAGAGCTGTCTGAGCAATATTTAGTGGTGGTCAGCTCTGCTTAGCTGGTTTGAACATTGCTAAGAAGTCCCATTCTAAATAGTATTCAGATCAGCTAAGCAGATTTGCACACTGCTAAGCACTGCTTCACATTTGCAACTTTAAGCACTGCTCAACTTAGCTTAGCAGGTCTGTGCTCTGCTCATCTTTGCTCAGCATTTTTGAAAATGATCCAATGATGTCAAAGGGTGGGAATATGGCCTTATTTAAACCACACAGGTGGGAATACTGGCAGAAAAGTGATGAGGTTAAAAACTACCAACATAACAATCACAATAAAACCCAAAGTAATGGTCATGTTGCTAAATACTAGGAGTCTAAACATGAAACTGCACTCATTGCAAACAGTCTTAACCATGTAAAATGCTGACATCTGTACAGTCACAGAAACCTGGTGCAAAGCTGTGGAGAACACACCAGCCATACCTGGTTACTCATCCTATCATACATTCAGACCCCAAACTGTGATTAGTAAAGCCAAATGAGGTGACGTTTTAATATATATTAAAGACATACACACCTCCAGGCTGGTCAAACTGTATGACTCACAGGAGACACTCCAGGTGCAGTTAACCATTGACAA
The DNA here is from genome assembly GCF_019279795.1 of Protopterus annectens. NCBI lineage: Eukaryota > Metazoa > Chordata > Ceratodontiformes > Protopteridae > Protopterus > Protopterus annectens. The sequence continues at coordinate 1,927,358,581 of NC_056726.1, forward strand.
GACCCCTATACAAATCATAGCTAGCTACTGGCCCCCAAATCTGAACCAAGATGCCCAAACTGCCTTTCTAGACTTCTTTGAATCTGTCAAGATTCAACCCTTTACCCAAATCCTGGGTGACTTTAACTGCCTAAACATAGACTGGAAGTACTAATCATGCCAGAACACAAATGCTCCAGAGATTCCTTGATTTTGTCAATGCAAACACTTTGGAACAGCTAGTTGATACCCCCAAAAGCGGTGATAATATCTTGGACTTGATATTAACCAACATGAGTAACCACTGCAGCATCTCTGCAGTATTATCCTCCTTTGTAAGATCAGACCATAAAGCGGTCATGTTTGAAGTCACTATTTTCCATGACTGCCCCTATGGTCAAACAAAAAAAATTTTCCAAAGCTGATTACAGCCTCCTGAGGGATGGTATAAATAGCTTCACAGCCCCCTCCTACTCTCAAGGAACTGGCACCAGTATCCAAAACTATACCAAATTACTATACGAACATTTATATAGATGCATGGAATCACAAATACTTGGCTGGACTAAATCATCCTCCGCAAGGAAGAGTAAATCTGTCTGGTGGACATCTGCAATAAATAAACTCTATAACAAAAAAAAATTGCCATCCAGAACCAAGAAGGAGCAGGTGCCCAGTTGGAAGCAATCTCTCCTTAGCCAAAATAAGCAAATAGGAGCACTAGTAAAATCCTCCAAAGCAAACTTTGAGTCCAGATTGGTCACATCTGCTAGAGACAATTATAAGGCCTTCTTCACATATGTCAGTAATCTCAAAGGTAGCACCCAGATCTGTTTAGAACTTGTGGTCAAGGACACCGCATATACAAATGCCATAGATATAGCAATCCTGCTGGCTGACAGATTCAGCATAAATTTCACCTGTCTGCCCCCCCCCCACCAGTAAATCAGGACATTCCCATTACCTGCCTCCTTGCCCTTATATCTAAGGATCTGGCCATCACTGCTCTCTCAAAATATACAGCCTCCATGGGGCCTTAATAACATTCCAGGCTGCATCCTATATGAACCCAAACAGAAAATTGCAGCAGCATTAGGCACCCTATTCAACCAAAGCCTGACTACTGGCTTTGTCCTACCTGAGTTTAGGATAGCCACTGTCATCCCTTTACACAAAGGTGGAGTGTCCACTGATCTGGGAAATTATAGACCCATCTGTCTAACTAGACTGATCTGCAAGGCCATGGAATGGATGATCATGGACCTCATTAACAAGGACATTGGCAACCTCCAGACACTTGATCCCACATCATTTGGCTTTGTGGAGGGTAGGACATGTCTGTTACATTTGGTCAACTTTTTTGAGACAGTCACCAAAGCAATGGATGAGGGGAAGACAGTGCACACCACCTACCTTGACCTGGCAAAAGCCTTTGATACTATTCCCTACTCCTGCATAATATATAAACTCTCTCAACTAGGCATAAATCCATATGGTACCAGATGGGTAGCTAACTGGCTCACTGATAGAACCCACCTAGTCAAAATAGGGGAAGCCACCTCAAGCAGGAGACCTGTATCAAGTTGCATACCCCGGAGTGTGTTCTTGGGGCCTCTGTTATGTGGGGTATACTTTTCTGAGGTGCAGGCCAAAACCAGTGGGCTATGGCTGACCATGTTTGCAGATGACTGCAAGCTGGGAGCTGTCATCAATTCCCCTAGTGATGTGGACATCCTTCAAGAGGGTCTCTCCCAAACAAATGACTGGTGCCAGAAACATGGCCTCAAGCTGAATACAAAAAATGCATCATTGTCCCCTTTGAGGAGAGTGATAGCCCCATAAATTATCATATTAATAACAATGTCCTAAGCATGCAGTCAGTTGTGAAGGATTTGGGAACCCAGATTGATAGCAACCTGACTTTTGACCAACATGTTGCTTCCATTGTATGGAAAACTTCCTACATGGCCCACCTCCTAAGTAAGGCTATCTCATCCAGGGAGAAGGAGGTTATAACATCCCTGAATTCTTCCCTTATAAGGCCCGTTATTGAGTATAATTCCCCATTTGGCATGTACTTCACAAAGCACATGCAGCAGCTGGAGAGACCATAGAGGTTCCTCACCAGGAGAATCCAGGCCCTCAAAAATCTACCATACACAGATAGAATAAAAGCCGTATCCCTCCACTCTGTGTCATACAGACTCCTCAGAGGTGACCTGTGTATGGCATACAAGGTGATCTTGGACCCTGCCATATCTGAAAATCAAGCTCTGCTCTAGTAACCTGCACACGTGGACTCTACCTGGTCTGTGACATCGATAGGACTTGTTGGAAGGACAGATTTGTGTCTCATAGACTCCCCCATCTATGGAATAGACTCCCTCTCCACATCAAGCAGAGTACCTCTTTACCCCTTTTTAAGCGCAACCTGGATAACTGGATGGGAAATAGAAAAAACATCCCTGGGATTGCACCTGTGACCCTGCTGGACAGGGGCATTGAGTGCTGATTTGTCTATACATGGGCTAAACTCTTGGCTAGGCTTATAAGGCCCTCAGGTCCAATAGTCTAGTAAGTTCCTATGATCCTATGAGCCTGTTAGAGTTTGATCCCTGTAGGAAGTATGGCAGGTGCAGGAGTGTGAGCGAGCTTTCAGGCACAGCACTGGGGCATCCTTGAGTCCAGGATTATAGCTGGACTCCTTGTGAAGAAACATGATGACAGACTGATCAAGGGCCAGTACCAGGGCTCAGAATACATGCAAGCTCACCAGTGGCACTGGCATCCCTCAAAGGTGTGAGCAGGTCCGTCATCATTATGACAAACTGAGACGGAGGAAGGGGGCACTCTTGGCCCTGTGGATCCAAGATGCTCGGGCCCAGAATGCCCCAGAAGTTTGTAAGTATGTCTACAGGTGATATATCAAATTATTGTATGAATATCTGATAGACAGGTATGCATAATGGTGTGTTTTCTCCCCACAGCTGCAGAGGAGAGGGCTCGTAACATGGAGGGCCACACAGGATGACTAGTACAAGACTGTAATAGGTGTAGACTACAAATACATGATGTGCAAATGTGCATAGGTCAGGTATGCATCCCAGCAGCCTGCTATGGTCTGTACAGATCACACATAATCACATCCACTAGAGGTTAAATGTGTACACCTGCATGCAGAGTTGTAATACACAGTTCACTATCTATCACACATGACACTGTGACATTCCACTTATATTACAAGGTCAGAATGTGTGACCAAGTGAGTTGTAAGCAGAAAACAGTCAAGCAGCAGACAGTAGTGCCCCAGTAGCTCAGTGTGATGAGAAATACATATATCTCTTGCTAAATTTTCCACACACAGACTACAGTTTGGATCTAGGGACTGGTATGGAGATGTGTTCATAGTGACACACAAGTAATCCTGAGTATTTGTAGAAACTGTCAGATAATGTTAGCAGATATTTTCTCCACAGGGCTCACAGGTAAAGAATTTACTGTGTTAGCTGTATGAAGGGTATACTAATAAACGGTGTACAAATGTTCCAGTGCCCAGCCCCATGCCAACAAATGACAGTGGGATAGCTATATACACTATGCACTTTTCCCGATACATGTCTCTCATGTCACTCTGTCATGGCTACACTGTTGCCAATAACCTTGCACACAGATATATATCCAGTAGAAATATGCCATTAGCACACTCACACAACATCAGTGTAGGGTATACCTTGTTAGTCATATATGTAACCTTGACATGTATGAGTCCTCTCTACTTACATACCTACAGCTGTCACAGCTTGCCCCATAGCATTCCAGGTCAACAGAATAACAGGTATGTACATGCTACAGTAGCTTTAGGCCTCAGGTAGATGTAAAGTGAGGGTAGACCTGTAGATTATTAAGCAGTGCTGTTGTGAAAAATATAAGCCTATACAGTTGGTAAGGGACTGTTTTTTAATTTTCCCCTCACCCCCCTATTTGCTTCAGTAATTATTATTCATATACTATGGGTATATTGTTCTCAAAACCTAATGTTGGGACATTTGACCTATTATTGCTCATATATTTAGATGATTCAGTGATTGGGATTGGAGGGGGCCTATGTTTGTTATGATGTGCACAACAACACACAAGGTGACAAGTTCAAGTCTCAAAAAGGATAATTAGCTAAAAATGGCTTGGCTTGCAAGGGCAGTTAGCCTAAATCTAATAAAGGGTTGGGAGGGGAGGGTGGTGTGGTGTGTGTTTTGTGTTATATACACAAGCACAAGGTTTTGAATTTCACAGGGACAATTAATTGGGCTTAAAATAAATTGCAAGCAAGGGCAGTTAGCCTAGTACTAATCTATGAACCTATGAACCTATGAACATACCTTGTTGGAATTTCATTGTTGGTGGCCTGTTGCCATAAATATTACTGGCATGTTGTTATAATAATGACTGTTATTCCATTATGCAAGTGTGCTGTTTGCCATGCACTTTCTCCAATTCTGTTGTTCTGGGTTAATTGGAACACCTATGCATGCTCTTATAACTAATGTAGAAATGTTTTGTTCATGACTAACCAATACACCTTGAAAAACCTTAACACCATAGCGCATTTGGTAGGCAGAGCCCAGCGGATCTGCCTGTCTCACCTCATCTAGCCAGCATGTCTGGGACCCAACCTCGGACTGCCCCCTACGCTGGCCCTGCACCACCCTCATGTGGAACCACATCAGGAGATGGGGCTGGTCACCCCCCAGCTGTGGGTGTAGAGGGGACCCTGTCACCCAATACCATATCTGAGGTATGGTGTGCAGGGTCATCCAGAGGGACTTAGATATATGACTGCACCAGATCAAGGGCAGACTGGTGCACCTTGAGGGGTAGCTTGGCCCCATTATCGAGCCCCCAGCACAGCCACCTTCAGGGCCATGAAGGGGCAGTGGTGACTGCCCATGGGTGGGGACTTCAGTCCCACTATTTCCATCTGGGGCATGTGGCCTTCTGATTCCCAACCACCCTCTCTGTCCAAGGTGTTTACCCACCCACCCCTGTCTGCTGTCTTGTTTGTCTGCAAAAGTAACCTCTCCTACCCAACTTACCTCCCCAAACCTACCTACAACTCTTCCCCAACCTCCCCCTGAAGCCTTAAAAAATAATAAAGAGCCATCTGTCCCCAGAAAAATAATCTGGTCCAGTACATAGCTCTCCATTTTGCCCCCACATACACTGCCATGACTCAATCATCCCACCAATTAATCAACAGACGTATGTCCCCCACACTCCTCCCTGTGGGATGAGGCTCTGAATTCCAAATTGTCCACATCATTCACAGCTGTTGCTGGTCAAGAAATGGAGAGTTATGGTCATTTCCTACACCATTCCTGCACATCCCTAGCTGCCTTTCATAATAAATTTCCCCCTGCTTGCCCCTATTTGACCACTTTCCTATCACCCCTTTTTTCTTTTCTTTTTTTGGAATTAGCATGGGTTTAAGTGGGAGTAAGAGCCACTAAGCAAAGCTAAGGGAAGCTAAACATCTATTGGCACCACTTAGCATCATGCAAAACCCCACAAACCCACTTAAACCTGCTTAAAACTGCTTTAATAACTCTATCTCATTCAGCCACTGTTCTGCCCAGCAACAAAATAACAAGCCCTGCCAAGTCTCAAACCTCTGGCCCTGTGTACTACAGTCAGAGCAATATACCACTACACCAAATCTGCTGTGAGAAGTCTTACTGCTTTTTAAATACATCATACATTGCAGTAATTTAAAATTAGGGAAAAAATGTCATCATTGTCAAGTCTTGATCCCAAGGACCCTGTGCACTAGAATCAGAGCAACACAGCACTACAACAAATCAGTTGTGAGAGCTAGCAATGCTTTTGTAAATATACAATTCATCACAGTCATTCAACATTAGGGGAAAAAGGTTATCACTGCCAAGTCTTGAATCCAGGACCCAGTGTACTAGAGTCAGAGTAACACACCACTACATCAAATCTCCTGTGAAAATGACTAATACTTTTGTAAATATATCATGCATTAAAGTCATGTAAAATTAGGGGAAAAACACCATTATTGGTAGGTATTGAACCCAAGCCCCTATCATGCACTAAATTCAGAGTAAAGCAACACTACACCAAATCAGCTGTGGTAATTAACAATGTTTGTGTGAACATATCATGCACTACTGTCATGTAACAGTAGGGGAAAGTGACAAATCTGTCATGTTTTGGATACAGGACCTTCTGAACCAGAGTCGGAGCAATACAACACTTTACCAAATCAGGTCTGGGGAATTAAGGATGCATTTGTAAATATATCATGCACTACGGGGATGTAACTTAGTAAAAGAATACATCAGTGACAAAGCTTGAACCCAAGACCCATCTGAACTACAGTCAAAGCAACATACCAGTAAGCTAACTGACCTTGGGAGGAAAGCCACTGTTTTTACAAACATATCCTGATTGCCAGTCACACACTACTCCTATATATACTGGCCCAAATCACAGTGTACTTGGACCTCTGACACAGACACAGACACAGAACCAGTACACAAACAAATAAATGCAGCTGGATGTATGGGAGGCCTACAATATCTGGTAAAGCTGACAAATGCACAGACTGTTGCTGAATATCCACAGTTGTGCACCCTATTCATGGCAGGGTCCTCATAAAACCTACTTTGTATGCACATACTGGCAAGGCAGTACAGATTGGGGTTACAAAAGCATGACAGACAGCTCAGTGCACCATGTCATACCCATCAGAACACACATCCACACTAATCCTGTGTCACACACTGTATGCATGCACATATGTCTTACAAATGCACCTGCCACATGAATGACTTGGTAGCACCATCTGTTACAGTTCTAGCATCTGTCACATGTAGAAACCCAAAGTCCTGGTCCACAGTCTGGTGTGTGGCATGATAACTACATGCATGTCAATACAAAATAGGAATAATGGAGTCATGCAATGTGCAGCAAAACTGGTTGCTCCTACTGCAGTCACTGCCACCCACAGTAGCACTTTAAAGCCCTGCATGGTGGGACATATTTCACAATTATGAATATGTGTGCCACATGTTGCCTAACACTCTCTGAGTGGCACTATTGTGTAACATATGCACCACAAGCGCATGCCTCACCTGGACTGTTGGGGGTACCCTCAACCAGGCCATGCTGTGACACAACAGCTGACACCACACCCTCACTGACAGTTACAGCTTGCTCTCCCCAATGTCTTCACAATCCCTAGTCAAACTCCTGGCCAGAATGCAGCAGCTGTGGCCTGCTAAATATGCAGCAATATGTCCAACTACCTGCTACAGACCTAACATTGCTCCCAAACACCTAGAGCAGGGCATCCACACAACAGCCAAACATAAAGGTTTGGGGGGTGTTGAGGTTTTAAGGGACATGTCTCAGTCTGCCCCTACAAACATACACAGCCGATAGACCAGCATCAATTGCAGCAGCATGCACAATCAGATAGAAAAGGAAATATGACACTCACATCTGCCTGTCTCCTTACTCACCACAACAAACATGTACACAGTACACTGCTACAGAATCTGAAAGTCTGTTAACAATGGCCAGACATACATACCTCTCAACTGTACAGATTTCCACAGAATGTCCAGGTTGTTGCCTCATAGTTTTGGCCTGTTCCACATAGCATTTGTGTTTTTCTGCCAAATCACTGGGATGATATGAACAATGATGTCATTAAATGATGATATACATTTGAGTTGCAGACTTAAAATCTCTCAGAAAATGTATGTCAAAACAAACTCTGTTAATCTATCAAATTTTTAAGTTTATAGGAGCAATATTTAAAATCTGTCCCTGTTTATGGCCCTTTGTACCCCCATTTTGTCGTATGTCCAGAATTCTTGTGCTAAGAGGTTGAGAGGTATGACTGAGCTTCAGGAGTGTAACCGCAGTGTAATGTACTGGCAAAAAACAGAAATGTATATAAAGTATTACCTGTGCAAATGTATGCATTAATAGTAGAAGCTGGAAGCCTCAAACATGCAGACATAAGTTGCAAAACTTCAAGTAAATAAGCTGAACTTGTTTTATGAATGTGTTATCTCAGTATTAGTGTGGCAAGCAGACATAAATGTCTACAGTGTGAGGTTTTTGTATTGTCTTGAAACAAATAATTACTAGGTTGAAAATGTAAAAGTGTTTAACTGTTATGACTTCCAGTTCTGCACAAACATTAGATAGATACAATATGTACTTCTGATGCAGAGATGTTAAAATGTGTTAGTTGCTGTTAGTCTGGGAAGTGAAGGCAGGTGACACACACTGGTGTAATCTGAGCTACCCCAGCATTAATGTTGATCATTACTTTCAGACCTGTTTCTTTGAAATATCTTTGCATGTTGTATGTGTCTGTGAATCTAACAACATCCACTCATCTGCATTTGTCTTGCTAATAGTAAGGAACTAGGGAAATGTAAAATTGTTTACATAAAGATGGGAATATAGCATATCTGTCTGAGGTTTGTGTGGTCGGCAGTGCTCTGAGTATTCGGCATCTCTGCATTTACTGTTGATTTGAAGACCTTTATTCAAGGTTTGATCACTTCTATTTTGTATCTTATTCTACTATTATATTTGTTTTGTTTTAATTATTCTGTTCTGTTGGAGTTTTAAGAGTTCCCTCTCCCACTCACCCAGTCCTTGTTGTGTTCTTAAATTTGGTGGCTTTTGAGTTGCCCACCCCTACTATAAGTCTCATTTTGGACACTCTTCCCAGTCCCATCCCATCATCTTACTCTACGGAGTAGAGAGAGGGCATTAGGGAAACCCCCCCCCCTCCGGTTTCCTAAATGTAAATTATCGTGTTTCATCCCTTCCCACTTAACATAATAAAATAATTCTACGGCATTTGTATTGTTTTATAATTTATTAGTTTATTTTTCCTTTGCTGCCTGTTCTTAACAGTACTCAACTGCATTTATTCTACTGCATTTATTACTGCTTTTGAGTAGCCTGATTAAATTATAACTGATATTCTAAGCGTTTTGGTTTAATCACTTGGGCTTCAGGCCAGTTTTTGTACATTAAGAAGGTTTGTGGTCCGCAGTCTTGTGGGAGGAGAGGGTAGATTCTGCATTTCTGAGCTGGGAATTGCTGGTTAAAGGCTTAGTGCGCTTGCTTATTTGCACTGTTTCTTTCTGAAATTGGTGCACCTTGTTTGGTGTAGCATAGACTAGATTCAGGACCTATTCTAATCCCAACATGAATGGTGAGAGATTCCATGACTTTTTCAATAGTAATGCATTGGCTAAGCTGGTCGACACCCCTACGAGAGGTGAAAATATATTGTACCTCGTCCTAACCAACATGAGCAGCCACTGTAGCCCTCCTATAGTGTCATCCTCTTTGGTAAGATCCGACCATAAAGTGATCACTTTTGAAGTTACTATCTCCTCTGCCTCCCTGTCAGGGACACATGAAAAAACATGTCCAAAGCTGACTACAATCTCCTCAGAGCATGTATAAGAGCTGCACAGCCACCATCCCTTCAGCTGGAACTAGCACTAATGTCCAAGCTTACACCAGGAAAATATATGAGCACCTACATAGCTGTATGGACTCAACAATACCTGACAGGACCAAATCATCTTCCTCAAGGAAGAGTAAACCTGTCTGGTGGACAGCAGCAATAAACAAAGTCTATCATAGAAGGAGGTAATTGCTGTACAGGGCCAAAAAGGAGCAGATGCCAAGTTTGAAGCAATCTCTCCTTTGTTTGAATAAACAAATAAGGTCATTGGTGAAATCCTGTAAGGCTAACTTCAAGTCCAAATTGGCCACATCCACCAAGGACAATCACAAGGCCTTCTTCACATATGTCTGCAATCTGAAAGGCAACATCCAAGTCCACTCTAAACTGGTGGTCAATGACACTACATACACAAATGCCATATATATAGTTAACCTGCTGGAAGACAGGTTCAGTGAAAATGTCACCCCCTGTCCCCCCATCAGTACACCAGGACATCCCAACCCAGCACCTGCCCCCTCCCCTCATCACCATGGAGCAGGTCCTTAATGCTCTCTCAAAGGCAAAAAATAAAGTCTCCATGGGACCCAATAACATCCCTGTCTGTATGCTACATTAGCTCTTAGCTCCATTAGACACCCTATTCAACCACAGCCTGAGCACCCACTTCATCCCAGCTGCATGGAGGACAGCAACTGTCATCCCTCTACACAAAGGTGGAGCATCCACTCACCTAGGCAATTATAGGCCCATCAGCCTAACTAGCCTGATCTGCAAGGCCATGGAATGCATTATTATGAACCTTATATTCAAGGACATTGGCAACCTCCAAATGCTGCACCCCAGAGTTTGGTTTTGTCAAATGGAGATCATGGCTGCTAAACAAGGTTGACTTCTTCAAAACAGTCACCAAAGCCATGGACAAGGTAAAGACAGTGCACAATGCCAACCTTGACCTAGCCAAAGCCTTTGGCATTATTCCACACTCAGGCATAATATATAAACCCTTCCAGGTAGGTATCAGCCCGTATGTTACTAGATGGGTAGCTAACTGGCTCACTGATAGAACCCATTCAGCCAAAGTAGGGGAAGCCACCTCTAGTAGTAGACCCATAACGAGCACTGTACCCCAAAGATCAGTCTTGGGGCCTCTACTGTTTGGCATATACTTGTCTGAGGTGCAAGCCACAACCAGTGGTCTGTGGCTGACCAAGTGTGCAGATGACTGCAAGATGAGTGCTGTCTTAAATGCCCCTAGTGATGTGAACATCCTCCAAGAGGGCCTCAGCCAAACTAATGACTGGTGCCAGAAGCATGACCTAAAATGAATGCAAAGAAATGCATTATTATCCCCTTGGGGAAGTTGTCATCACCACTACTTATAACATTCATAACAACATACTAAGCATGCAGTCAGTCATGAAGGACATGGGGACCCAGGTTGATAGCAACCTGACTTTTGACCACCACATTGCCTCCATTGTACAGAAGGCTGTCTACATGGCCCACCTCATAAATCAGGGTATGTCATCCAGGAACAAGAAGTTCATTACATCCCTGTACTCCTCCCTTATCAGACCCATTATCGAGTACAATGCCCTCTTCGGCAAATACCTTGTCATGCACATGCAGCAGTTGGAGAGACCACAGAGGTTCCTGACCAGAAAATCCAGGGTCTCAAGCACCTATCATATACAGATAGGCTAAAAGCCCTGTCCCTTTATTCAGTCTCATACAGACTGCTGAGAGGTGACCTGTGTCTGGCATACAAGGCCATGTCCGACCCAGCCTTGATGGAGTTGCTGCATATCCAGAAGATGAACTAAACTCATGCAACCTGTATGCAAGGCCTTAACCTGGTCTGTGACATGAATAGAACTTGTTTGCGAGATAGATTTGTGTTCCAAAGACTCGGCCATCTGTGGAATAGAGTCCCTCTCCATGTCATGCAGAGTACCTTTCTAGGCCTCTTTAAGAGGAACCTGGATGACTGGGTGAGAAACAGAACATACACCCCTGGGATCCCACCTGTGTCCCTGCTGGACAGGGGAAACAAGTGCTGACTCTGAAGGAACATTTGCAAAAGTCTTGGCTAGGCCTATAAGGGCCTCAGGCCCAATAGCCTAGTATCATCCTATGAACCTATGAACTTATTACTGTAGATGTTTGCTGTAATTATTTCAGAATGTCCTGCAATGTTGTCTGAAATTATTCCCTGTTAGTCTGAACTCTGTAGTTACTGTATTGATTGAGTATTGTCTTGTTCCTTTATTAGTTATTATTAAATATAGGTAAACCTTGTAATTGTGTCTGGTATGTATAGGACTAAGTAATTATTGTCTTGTTCCTTTATTAGTTATTATTAAACATAGGCACACCTTGTAATTGTGTCTGGTCTGTATAGAACTAAGTAAGCTCTTAGAGTACTTGCATGTGTATTCAGTGACACTGTATAGCCCACTCCAATATACTTGGTCTTGGTCACAATTACCATTTGGCTAATAGGCACATCACACAGTAGGATCCATCACCCTTTGGTAAGAGCCTTACAGTAGCTGATAAAGAGCTGGGGGCCATAGCTGGTAAACCTGTGCCAACCTTTCCCAGGAGTGTGAATGTGTGTGTGTGTGTGTGTGTGTGTGTGTGTGATTCATAAATCAAATCTCAAAGTGTGTGTGTGTGTGTCAGCTACATGGGCAGGGACACAAAGCACAGGTTGGACAGAGAGGGTGATGGATGTTTTAGCTTGGGCATTCTGCTGAGATGTTAACCATATAGCTGTGCCAGTGGGGTGTCTTACTGAGGATCTGGAGAGAGTGGAAGAAACCAGCCCCAGATTGACTGTGATCACTGTGTGTTCTGAAGGGTAATTGTACTTTACTGTGTGTGTGTATTTGTCATTCTCCCATTGTGTATGTCCCTCACTGGTGGTAGTAGTGAGGATTGAGGCTCCTTGATTACTGATCCAGTGCAGGGCCATCACACTGACAGTATGTACTGGTGGATACAGCTGGTATATCACATCATGTACCATCCTTGACCCTGTCTCAGTCTGCCAATGTCATACAGTATTATTTCCCAGATTGTCCAGTTCTCCCTGACCATTCCTGACATATTCTGGCTAGGTCAGTGTGCATCCCACAGTTGTATCTGATTGCCTGACACCTATGGCTGGCATACCTGGTAAGCCCCTGCAGCAGGACAGCAGGTTATAGGTACTAGTAGTGGGGGTATTCTGGCTCTGGCTCAGCAGCAGTGCATACATACTGAACAGACGTAAGTCAAAAACTAAAAAAGATAGCTGGGTGCACAAGACCCAGGAATAAAAAGGTGCCTAATCCTGGTAGGTGCACTGGTGCCAGGACTGGAAAAGATGACAGTGTAGAATCCTCAAAATATGGAAACATTCCTACAATGAGGCCAGGCCCAGGGGGAATATGCCTCCCTGTTGTAGAAGGAAGTAGTAGTCCACAAAAATCACAAAAACTGATAGGCCAAACAAGAGACACAAAGATGATAAAGTGGACTATTGAGGATAAGAAATAAATTATGTATTGTTACTATTATGCAAAAAGCTCAGACACAAGATATGCAAAACATTAAGAGATAAATTAGAGGAAAGAAAAGTAATTCTGCAAGAAAAACTGTCAGAAGCTTCAAATGAAAATTTGTGTTCATTAATACAACAGATTTGTGAAAAACAGTATATAGATCAAGAAACATTAATCTGTTTGGAAAAAGAAGCATCTGATGAAGTGCGAAAATATAAACAACAAAACCAAGAGATATTTGAAAATTATAAAAAAGAAATATGGAAATGGGAAAGAAAGAGAGATTTGATATGGTGCAATATTTATGCAAAGGGGAAAGCCAAATTAATCAATGTAAAGAAGACAACCCCAAAGATATTTGAAGAGAAATACAGGCAAAGACATCTGGATATGGAAAATTTCATAATAATAAAAAAATATCACAAAGATGAAGCACAGAAAAGATCAGTAAAGTAGAAGTTGAATAAATAGAAGTTGAAGTTATGGAGTGCCTGTAAAGTGAAGGAATTGATTTAGAAGGTCTAACACAGGATACATCACAGCAGGATGGAGTGAGTCCCCAAAGCAGGGAGAAACAGGAAGATCAGGAAACATCTCAAGTAGAAATATGGACATGGGAAAGAAAAAGAGATTTAATGTTTGTTTGTGTCTTTTGGCTTTTCCCGGTTAGGGGTCGCCACAGCGGAACTCCGGTCCGCTAATGATTGGTAGTTGATTTTTACGTGCTGAGTTACCAGCTCTGACGCACAACCTTCAATGAAGGTATGCCCATTCACGCATGTCTCCACTCAGAAGACGCTCTAGCTGAGACTCGAACCGGACAGAGTCTTACTGTGAGGTGACAACGCTACCGCAGCACCACCACCGCAAGAGATTTAATAAGAAAAAGAGATTTAATATGGCGTAATATTTATACAAAGAAGAAAGCAAAACTAACCAATAAAAAAACAGCAGCACCAAAGATATTTGAAGACTAAATGCAGACAAAGGAATCTGGATATGGAAAACTTTACAATACAAAAAATAAGAAGACAAAGAGGAAAAGGAGAGATTAGTAATGGAGAAGTTAAAGAAATAGAAACTGAGGTTATGGAGTACCTGCAAAGAGAAGGATTTAGTGTAGAAAATCCTAATTCAGAAAGCACAACAGGATAGAGTAATGAATATCCAAATTAAGTGTTAACCAGTGGAACAGGAAGCAATTGGTCAGGTGCTATATGAAGATAATTTGGAGTCTTCCACAGGAAACCACTGTAAACATTCACTTGAAGATAGACAGCAAGGGAAGGAACAGGAAACTGTGTAAACTCTAATTCAGTCAATGTTGAGGAGTGATAGGCCAGTGAGCTCCCATATGATAAAGCAACAGATGGCACAGAATGAAACTGGTGAGACTGTGTCAAAGGAAGTTGCTATAGAACCTTTTATAGAATGCCTGCAGGAATTGGAAAACAAGGGATGTGCCCTCAGTTTGGAAGAAAATAAGCTAAGAGAAGAATTGCTTGATTTAGTAGACATGGACAGATATATCAAGATCATTGAAAGAAATAGACTGCAGAAGGTTAATAAAACCAAAAAAGAAGTCTGATAAAATAAGCAAACACAGTAATTAGGACTGCTCATAGATATCCATGCGATATAACAGAAGTAAACAGGGTTTTCTACTGTGCAGCTAAATTAATAACTGATAAAGTTCTACCACAAGAACACAGGGTAGTGAGGGAAAGGAAGGGGAGAAATCAAATACCATCATGGATATATCTTATAGAGAAAAGTATAAAGCAACCAAGACAAGAAGTATCACTGTTAGATGACTATAGAAGAGGCAATAGATTAACAAAAATACTAAGAAAGATAGATGTGATAAAAGCAATGTGAAATATTAGAACAGATCAGGATCTATCATGCATTATTGCAAATAACAAACTAAAAATGTCAGCACAGGTGGAAAAACTAAGAAGATACAAAGATAAATATAAAGGAAAAATGCAAAATAAGCAATTTATTGAGGACTCAAAAAGGTTTTATAGAGAACTGGAAAATAAGGTAAAGGGAATTGAAAGACTGCCAAAAAAAGAAGAAATAGATACATTTTGGAGAAGTATCTATGAAGATCCTGTGGAACATAACAAATATGCTAAATGGATAGAAGTAAAAGAAAGAATAAGAAGTTTAAAGGTACAGGATATGAAATGGGATGAAGTAACAGCTAGAGAGATTGAAACAAAGTTAAGAAAATCCTCTAACTGGAAAACCCCAGGCCCAGATACAATACCTAACTTCTGGTTAAAAGTATTAATATCTTTGAAGATTTAGCCGTGAGTAAGAACTATTTATATGTGCACCCAGAACAGACCCCAAACCTGGCTAACAACAGGAAAAACAATGCTCCTACTTAAGAGTGAACCTACAAGCTACCCTAAAAAATATAGACCAATAACCTGCCTTCCGACGATGTATAAACTATACATGGGAATTGATGCTGACAGAGTTTATAGTCATTTAGAAGAAAACTCAAATATGACAGTAGAACAAAAGGGCAATAAAAGAAAGTCATATGAAACAAAGGATAATTTGCTGTTAAGTAAAGTCATAGGGGAGAATTGTGAAAAGGGGAAGAATCAAAGTATGGCATGGATTGACTACAAAAAAGCATTTTATAGTATCCCTAATTCATCGATAAAAGAGAACTTAAAAATTTATAAGATACACCCTACACTGATCGACTACATTACAGTGACCATGAAACCGTGGCATACCAGTTTGTAATTAAGCCATGATAAAGGACAAATTGTTATCCCAGGAATAAAAATTCAAAAGGGGATATTCCAGGTTGACTCTCTGTCATCGTTACTATTCTGCCTTGCCCTTAATCCATTAAGCTGTTTACTTAACATCTTAGGCTATGGCTCTAATCTGGCTCCTAGAAAACAACAAAGTGTAAAGACTTCTCACCTTCTCTTTGTCAATGATTTAAAACTATATAGCTCATCAGATGAGGAACTGAAAGCACAACTGCAAGTTGTCAAAACTTTTTTAGATGATATAAGAATGTCATTTGGTCTTGATAAATGTGCAAAAGCAACCTTTAAAGCAGGAAAACTGCAACGTCAGGAAAACATCAGTTTGGGACAAGAATGTGATATAAAAGAACTTGATCAAGAAGGAGTGTATAACTATTTGGGCACTGATGAAGGATCAGCAATAAAACATGAACAAATGCGAATAAAACTTAGTAAGGAATACTTCAGAAGACTTAAATTAATCCTGAAAACAGCACTGACATCTAGGAACAAAATCCAAGCTATAAACCAGTTTGCTTTTCCTGTCCTAACTTACAGTTTTGGAGTGATTGACTGGCCACAAAATGTGCTGGATAGATTAAATAGGAAAACAAGAAGGATGCTTCATGCGCACCAAATGATTTATAAAAATCAGTGCATACCAAGATTATATATTCCATGTTCCGAAGGAGGGATGGGCCTCCTTGAAACTGATTTTATATATATATATATATATATATATATATATATATATATATATATATATATATATATATATATATATATATATATATATATATATATATATATATATATATATATGTATATATAGATCTGCAATAGTGGGACTCCACACATATCTGTTGAACTCACAAGACCCAAATGTAGTGAAAGTTTTGAAACATGAGGAGAATAAATCTAAGATGACTTCTCTGTTTAATCTAGCAGAAGCTTATCAGCATCAAGCAGGAATGGAAATAAAACCAGAAGTAGATAAAAGTCAAGCAGCAACTGAATGTGCCAAAAAACAAAACAAAAGAAAGAATATAAGGTGAATGATCAGATGAGAAGGCAAGAAATGTGGAAAAAGCATAAATATATTTGCAAGTATAGAAAACTTCTGGAAGAACCTCATATTGATCAGGAATGAACACAGGATTAGTTAAGGAGAGGTGAATTCAAACCAAGAGATGAAAGGTTAATATTGGCAGCCCAAGATAGTGGGCTGAGTACACATTGGTTTATAAAGCCCATTGAACATGTGGGAAAAACAGATAAATTTAGGTTTTGTAAAACCGAATTGGAAACAGTTGCACACCTTGTTGCTGCTTGTGACATACTAATGTCAGATGGACTGTATACTGAAAGGCATAATAATGTGGCAAGACTGTTGCACTGGAGATTGTGCAAACATTATAGTATTAAAGTGGTTGAAAAACACTGGAAACTTTTTCTTATTCTTTTGGCTGCTCCCATAAGGGGTTGCCACAGCAGATCAACTGTTTCAATTTCTTCTTGTCCTCTGCATCTTGCTCTGTCACAGCAACCACCTGCATGTCCTCTCTCACCACATCCATAAACCTTATCTTAGGCCTTTCTCTTTTCCTGTTACCTGGCAGCTTCATCCTTAGCATCTTTTTCCCAATATACTCTGCATCCCTCCTCAGCACATGTCCAAGCCAACGTAATCTTGCCTCTCTGGCTTTGCCTCCAAACCTTCCAACCTGGGCTGACCCTCTAATATATACTTATTCCTAATCCTGTCCATCCTCTTCACACCCAGCGCAAATCTTAACATCTTCAACTCTGCCATGTCAAGCTCTGACGCCTGCCTTTTTGTGAATGCCACTGTCTCCAACCCATATAGCATAGCTGATCTCACTACCCTCTTGTTGACCTTCCCTTTCACTCTTACTGGTACTCATCTGTCACAAATCACTCCTGACACTCTTCTCCACCCACTCCATCCTGCCTGTACTCACTTCTTCACCTCTCTTCCACACTCACCATTACTCTGAACTGTTGATCCCAATTATTTAAACTCATCCACCTTCACCACCTCTACTCCCTGCATCTTCACCATTCTTCTACCTCCCTCTCATTCACACACATATATTCTGTCTTAGTCCTGCTGACCATCATTCCTCTTCTCTCTAGAGCATATATCCACCTCTCCAGGGTCTCCTCCACCTGTTCCCTACTCTCACTGCAGATCACAATGTCATCTGCAAACATCATAGTCCATGGGGACTCCTGTCTGATCTCGTCTGTCAACACAATGGAAAAAACTGAAACTGAAACTGAAAAAACTGGAAACATGAGCCACAAAGCATCATAGAAAATGAAGAAGTCTAGATCACTTGGGATCATCCATTACCAACAGCTCAAAAGATAGATACCAGAAAACCAGATATAGTGGTCCAAGAAAAGAAGACAAGAGTAGCACTGATCATTGAAATTGCCACACCAAGTGACTACAATGTCTTACGTACAGTGAGACACAAAATCATAAAATATCAGGATCTGCAGGTAGAAACAAGAGCAATGTTGAAGAAAGATACCTAGACAGTTCCAATAGTAGTAGGAACAGTGGGTCTTATAAAAAAAGAATTAACAGTCGTATTTAGATATGTTACCAATACATGTAACTCCATATGAACTGCAAAAGGAGTCATTACTGAGCACATTGCGGGTGTTACGAAGAGCACTACTGGCTGACATCAAAGATTGAAACAATACTAATTTCATGAACTTTAATCATACTTTGACTTAGGAATGAGGTCCATTCCCATCATGGTATTAGAAACCCAAAAGACTTGGAGAAATTAAAAAAAAAAACATGCAATGTAAGGGAGTGGATACAGTACCAGATAGTCATGTACCATTACTGTGTCCCAGGAGTCTGGCATGTCACAGGCACATTCCCCAAACTCTGTGGACAACCATTATGTATTGTCCATCTGGTGTGCGGGAATACACATTTGTCTGGTGGGGGGGTCTACATCTATCCGGCTCATGTACCCATTTTGCAAACATCTTGGTACTGCAGATGTCAGGCACCTATGAGGAGAGTACCCTACACCACATATGCACTGCTCTCTATTATTGTGTACCACAGATGTTCCTGGAATGTCCACATGCACCTGTAGTAGCACTCACCTATTTGTCAGATGTAGGCTGCATGACATGGTACTGCAACGTTGCCAATAGGGGACACTCAGCAGTCAATGGCAGTGATGTATGCGGACACATAACAACACAGTCTGTCACAGTGGTCAGGCCATTTTTGTTAGTCCTGGCACCATCCCAGGTTACTAGGCTATGGGCCTTGAGCAGCCATATGGCTAGGCCACATGTAAGCCTATCTGTATGCCAGGCAGCAGCTGATGTCCCCATCAAACAGGCATACAGGTGGTATCCCAAGGGTGTATGCACTGTTAACCATCCATCTGACCAGATTACACCTGCAAAGGTTTAGGAAGCTACCCTGCCTGATGTGGACAGGGTGTCCATTCCACCACAGGGTGATTGTGTGTGACACACATGTGAGCTGCCAACAAGGCCAGACCAGGTCACTCACCAGATTGAGGGTGTGTGTGTGTGTTAACACAGTGGAGCATGACTTGCATTCGTGCAGCTGTCCTAGCAATGTGGAGTCTATGACTGCCTTGCATGCCACAGTGAGGTCACCCCTGAGGAGTATGTATGACACCATGTAGAGGGTTGACCTTATAGCCTATAGGTGTACAGCAGATGTTTGATGGCCTGGTATTCCCTGGAGGGAAACCTCTGTGATGCCACCAGATGCTGCATGTGCTGTGTGATTTGAATGACGAATGGAGGATTATGCACATTAATTGTCCTCAATGGGGGGAACATGAAACTCCAGGATCAGTGGGCAATGCATGCTATAATGCTAGTATGTTGACAATACCCATACACATACTGTAATGATAGATGTCAGGAGTGTGATGTGGGTGTTACTGGTGGATAGTGCTAGCAAAAGAGGATGTTCAGTGTCTGTACATAATGGTGGCCAATGTATGTTGTCCTGTGATGTGTCCCCCTGTTTATGTCTTTCGGGTGGGATGTACTGCAGATGCAATCCACCCTTCTCAGACGCCGAGACTGCGGCTATCATTGATGCCCTCAGACTCCGTCACAGTGTAATGTTGGAAAGGAGTTGGCAAAACCTGCAGGAACGCACTGGCCAGTCGGCGGAACTGGTAGCAACAGTCAACAATGTGGGACACTGGGAAAGGACCTATAAACAGGTCTGACACCATGCTACAGACCTGGTACACAATGCATGGCAAAGGGCTCCAGCTAAGGTCCCAGTTGGCATTACATCAATACAGTAGCATTCATAGTGGCAGCCTTTGCATACCTGGATGCACATGTCAAGTCAAACTGCATTTGGGGGTGTGGTTTTGTTATGCACACAAGTGCACATCTATTGTGAATGTCAGCAATTTGGGTAGCATTACAGCTTGCATTATACATGTTCATGATTGCACCTATTATCCTGCACCAATGCCACATGTGTGTGTGTGTGCTGACAATACCTCTCCCTCACAACTACATAGGTCCCTCTGGTGTGGCTCGAGAACAGCAACCTGAAGTCAGTGAGTGTGGAACTGTCTTGTTGTGGTTCACCAATACTGCAGGCATGTTGAGAGCAGCCAGTTTTCTATGCAGACCACTGTTACACTTAGCCATATTGCAATATGTGCATGTTCACATGTGGTGGGATTAACTGCAGTGCATCGCATTGGTTATCACCAGAGCCTATTCACAGGAGCTGTAACATTTTTGTGCAATACTGTTGTATATCTCTTGCCATTGTGCTATATAGGGGTACTTTAGCATTGTGAACACATGTGCACTGTGTGTTAGGTGAAGATCCATCACATACTTCCACTCTATGTATTAGCAACATTAACTGGACATAGATGCACTACATGTTGTTGGGGGCCTGTCCAGAGTGTATCTGTTATGGTCTGAATGTATGCCGTGCATGTCATCATTCAGAAAGTGTGGTCTGTACAATGTCTTTGTGCCAGCTCACCTGTATGTGCACGTATATGTGTGTGTGTGTGTGTGTGTGTGTGTGTGTGTGTGTGTGTGTGTGTGCGTGTGAGTATCAGCAAACATAGTGCAGATAGTAATTTACATATGTTGTCTTTTCCTCACAGGTGAACATGGGGGTTGGGTTATCACCCCCTCACAACTGATGTCAATGTCTTATCAGACTCTGATGATGATGGTGGTCAGTGGGGCACAAATGGGCTTGTTGGAGGCTGAATCTGTACCATTGGTTGACATCCCACTTCCACCAACAATGTCCCCACACATGGTCAGTATGCCCACACATACCCAGTCCCCAGCAGCCACAGATATTGGACAGTCAGAGGGTGGTGGCATACAGCAGGCTAGTGTGGCGACTATGGCATATGTGAGTGTAGACACTAGCCATAGCCAGAGACCTGGCAAGGTCCCACACAGGCAGATTGACAGGGGTGCTCGAAGGAGGACTGCTGCCCACCAAGCCCCTGTCAGAGGTGTCACAGCAGGTGTCATCCAATGCATGTTTTGGTTCATAATGGAGGCACAGGCATGTTCAGAACGCTATACCAGACAGATGCTCAGGGTCATGAATGCAATACTTCCTGCCATGCGTGACAACCTCCACAACATTAGTGATGCCGTACATCATTTTGCTGATGTCATGGATACATGGTAGGGTGAGACATTGTCAGTGCTCAACTGTGCAATGTCTGTGCTTGAGCATGTGGTGGAAGTAGGACATCAGACACATGGACATAGGTCAGCAACGAGATCAGCTGAGAGCCCATGTGGCCATGCACATTCACACTCCCATAGTGGCAGTACCACCAGCACTACCAAAGGGAAGGTGCTGTCAACACCACAATATAGCAGGCCATGGGCACGTGGCCCTGGCCATTCCCATCAAGCACATGGATCCAGCAGACAGCAGTCACCATCAGGGAGTAGTACCACACCTTGCCTTGTAGCTGGTGATGCCAGTGATACTCCAGACAGAACCAGTTCCCATGTCCATGGCCAGAGATGGTGAACTATACATACTGTCATGGACATTCCATGGCTGTCCTACATACCCCTGTGTAAGCAACCACATGGCTTGACTGTGTGCATACACACACTCACACATCACTATCACAGGCAGGTTACCACCAGACACACACAGCTCCTCTCCATGGCCCAGTTAAACACCACCCCTCCAGACACACACACACACACACACACACACACACACACACACACACACATGATACCAACTGTATAGCCCAGCCTAGGCCTCTGGCAACCCCACACCACACCCTGTGCATGTGATGATACCTGTGCCACATCCCTATTATCCATACCATCGATGCAGGGACATCCTTATATGGGTCTGATTCACAGGTGAATATCATCCAATGTAGTAATGTTAGACTGTGTAAGGTACAGTCTGCTGGCACTTGTCATTGGTACACATCAAAGTATATGTACCTTTCTATCATGATGCATTATTGCTGTTAGTACAGCTGACTGAATGTTGTCTCACATACTGTATTATGTTTGTATTCCAGGTGTCTGTGTGTGTACAACCTGTGGGAATGTTGACATTACTGAAGCTGAGTATGGCAGAGTGAAAACACAGTGACCTTTTCATCACCAAAGTATGGCTGTATATGTACATGTTTACTGGGTGTGTATGCATGCAATAGTGTGTGATGGACAATGGGGGCAGACAGTGTGACCTTGCATACTTACCCCTTGACATAGCCAGCTAGCCTTCATACATGGCACCTGGGTGTTCTGTAAGACCACAGGTTTATAGATACAGAGGAGGTTACCAGAGCATAGGCCCAGGTCCCTCAAAAGCCTAGCCGTTACTTTATCCCCAACAGAATCACCCATCAGCACCTGTTGCCCCTGACATTGCTGGACACTGGTTGAACCCCAGTGACAGATGTTTTTCTTTCCCATCCACTCAATCGTGATGCATTTGATGAGAGTATGCATCATACTATGTTTGACATGTTTTGGGAGAGTATTCTTGACGCAGGGTAAGCTCTGGTTTCCAAACCTGACTCTCCATCATGTGTGTCTGCTATCTCATATGTGAGTCAGGCCTCTCTTGCTGGTAATGCACATGGAGTCATACTCTTGTACACGGGGCAGCTGTTGAAGGGCTGAGCACAGCATTGCCATCTTGGCATGCCAGAGACACCTGTGAACACCCTGACCAGTAACCAGTGGCCAGTACTGATTACAGGCTGTCTGCGTTGAACAGGTGTTGAGGGTCATGGCTGACCTTTGTGGGTATTAACATAGCCTTTACAGATTCTGCAGATGTCTGCATAGGTACATAGCAGACTGGCCATGCTGCTAATGTATTGTTGTACTGAATGAGGACTATTCAGAGGTAATGTCCACCTTTTGGCAAGATGTGGTCCCATTACCTATGTGGTGAACCACATACAAGCAATTCCTGATGACTGCCAATACTTGTTGCCTGAATGCAACTATGTTGCCATCCTGGGTACCCGGGTCTGTCATTGCATGCTGTGTATTTATAGGGTTGGTGCTGATGTGGGAAATACTGAGGACATGTCCTTGCTGTATAGCATGTTGACACTGTTTTCTGGATTCAGCTTGAGGCTGGACCTTGACAGCATTCATTACCCACTGTATGGGCCATTGTAGTGTGTTAACAGCAGTTTGTGCCTCAGTAACAGACTGCAAAATACTTACAGCTCATACAGCTTTAGGCTGTACCTATGAATGTGGGTGGTGCCAATTAGCATTCATGCCTATATACATATGGGTTATTGGGGGCACCAGGTAGCCACAGGGCCTTCATATGTCTACATATTGAATACACATAGGTGACACAGAAAGTGTGACATTATCAAATGTGGAGTGTGGGACACGAATTGTAGTAATGTGACAGTTGGCAGGACATACCATGCCCACGGCAAGTGCAACATACAGGACTTTCTCTAGTTTGCTACTATGACACCTTCTTTGTATGACGTTACCTTAGCTTATACTATTTGTCATAGCATTAAGGTGATTCTGATGTGCAATAACTGCTCTATGTAATCAGTGTAGGGAGGGTGGCCTAATGGTTAAGGTGTTTGCCTTACAAACACAAGGTGCAGGGTTTGAGTCTCACAAGGGATAATTGGCTAAGCTTAAAATGGCTCACAAGGGCAGGTAGCTTAGTACTAATCTATATCTATATACAAAACTGTATGACATTTTTGTTGTCCTACACTCTTGGGCCCTCTTTACTGTTTCAGTTGTTGTCACATGTCACACATTGCCAAAAATAGACTGCAACCTGCAGGGTGGTACAGATGGTGGCCATACCTATGACCTCTTCATATGTCTGCAGATGGTCCTGATGTTTGACACATACTTTCTTTCCATCTGTCATAAAATTGTGGTTTCTGGCAAACTGTAGGAAAATAATGACAAGCTAACATTGCATATTATTTATTTATTTATTTATTTATTTATTTATTATTTATTTGCATTTGTTGACTGGGTAGTCCACTGGGTTGAGATTGCCCGTTTTCAGTGAAGGCCTGTGGAGAAAAGCTCCACAAGAACATATATTACATAAAGCTCCACAATAACATACATTACATTACATGGTAATATATATATATATATATATATATATATATATATATATATATATATATATATATATATATATATATACATATATATATATATATATATATATATATATATATATATATATATATATATATATATATATATAAGGTTACATTATGTTACTTAATGTACAGTATTTAAATCAATGCATCAGGATAAACCAGGTTGACAGAGACAAAGCTGAATTAGATACATTTTTAAGAGAACAAAGAGGGGGGGTTGAGAAGTACTTCAGGTAGGAGCATGAAAAGGACATTCTCATTTTGAGGCTAGATATATAAAGAGCTGGCTTTTGAAGTTATTATGCTTAGGTATGTTGTGTAGGTGAGAGGGGAGAGTGTTCCAAAGTTTGGCTATTGTGAAGGATAGTAGTAGTTGGCCTGGGGGATGAGAGGGTTTATGTACTTGAAGTAGATTTTGGTACTCTGATCCTAGGGAGCGGGGGGACTGTAGGGTGTTAGTGCTGTGGCTAGGGATGGACAGTCAGAAGGTTTGAAGATGAGTTTGCGAGTAATGGTGAGTTGTAAATATCTAAGGTAGTTGGGGAGTTCTAGCCATTTGAGGCTGAGTAGTGAGTGGCAGTGATGGAATGAGCTTTTGGAGTTAGTAGCGAATTTGCTAATTTTGTGATAGCAGGTTTCTAGTTTATAGAGCAGGCCTAGTTGGAAATTGGTAAATAGTGGGGGTGCTGTACATGAGGGATGGGAGGAAGAAGGTAGTTACAAGTGTTTGATGTGTGGAGGGGCTGAGGTAGTATAGAAGACCTATCTTCTGATGATTTTTTTTTGATGATGAAGTATATGTGGGAGCCAGACTTTAGGTTTGTCAATAATGATTACTAGCAGTTTGGTTGAGAGGACTATTTCTAGTGAAGTTTTATTGTGACTTGTAATGCAGAACAGATTTCTGTCTAAAGTGGAATTTCAAGTAGGGATAAAGATCATTAGTTTTGTTTTGGAGGCATTTAGGGCAAGGTGATTGGCTTTCATCCGAGATTCGGTTTTGGAGAAGGCGAGCTGGGTTTTTATTAGTAGTTCAATGGGGGAGGCGGCAGAGGAGATGATGGTGGAGTTGTCTACATATTGGATGATGGAGGCATCAGGGATGGAGAGGTGGAAATTGTTGATAAATGTGTTAAAAAGCAGAGGACCAAGAACAGAGCCTTGAGGGACTCCGGTGGGTGTGGGTAGGAAAGGAGAGGTAGATTCCTTCCACTGGATGGCTTGTTGGTGGTTAGATAGTTAGCTGGTGAACCAAGCAAGGGTGGAGGGAGAGAGATTTAAAGATGAGAGCTAGAATAGAAGTAGAGGATGGGAGATGGTGTTGAATGCTTTTGAAAGGTCTAAGAATAGTGATGATACATGATTGCCCCTATCACATGCAAGGTTGATGGTCTCTAGAAAGGAAAGGAGGGCAGTGATGGTACTGTGGCCGGGGCAGAAACCGTGTTGGGTGTGGGAGAGAAATATGTTTAGGTTGAGATGTTGCATGATTTGGGTATAGATTAATGACAGATATTGTCATGCAACAACACATGCCCTTTGGAAAGTTAATTCAAATACATGACCTGTTTTGGTATCTACTTTCCATGCATGTCACAGCAATATGTGAAGGTTGTGCTCAAAACCTGGTGTTTGCCACAGTTTTCCGTATTGGCTTTAATTCACTGTCTTTCTGTGAGAGTTATGCTGGTGGCTGTAATACAGGTAGACTGTTTTAAGGGGATGTACATACACACACACACACACACACACACACACACACACACACACACACACACACACACACACACACACACACACACACACACACAATTGCCAGCACTGAGATTAGAATCACTAGTTATTTGTACTATAGTGTTACACATTTATTGCACGTGCCACGGAGCTTATAAGGCTGAAGAGTGCCCAAAGGTACTTCTAAGGTGAATGACATCAGCAGGCCTTGTAAAGTAGGGCAGTGGGAAGTGTACT
Source organism: Protopterus annectens (assembly GCF_019279795.1). NCBI lineage: Eukaryota > Metazoa > Chordata > Ceratodontiformes > Protopteridae > Protopterus > Protopterus annectens. The sequence goes on from NC_056726.1 coordinate 1,927,385,111, forward strand.
GGGTGGGAAAGGCATCAAAATACTTTAACCTACAAACACTTGCCAGGACTGATATTGGAACTCCTACTTATCTAGTTATTTGTATTAGAGTGTTATACAGTTATCGCACTTGCCATGGAGCTTATAGGACTAAAGAGTGTAGAAATGTACTTCTAAGGTAAATGACATCAGCAGATCTTGTAAAGTAGGGCAATGGGAAGTGTACTGGGTTGGAAAGGCCTCAAAATATTTACACACAAACACACACACACAAACACACACACACACACACACACACACACACACACACACACACACACACACACACACACACACACACATGCACACAAAGGTGGATGATGTGAGATTAAAACCCCTACCTCACCATTATTACACAATGGAACTCACCTTCATGCTGGCAAATGACACTGGTTACAACTGGTATGCAATTGTCTGCAGCAGGACATCACTCTATGCCTTTTAGGGTGTCTCTGACTATGACTCAGTCTCTGTCTGTGTCTCCCTCTCTCTCTATCACTGTCTGTCTCTCTCTCTCTCTCTCTCTTCCTCATGTCTATGTGTGTGTATGCTTGAAATATTTTTATATGTTGCCCATATACATGTTTGTTTATTACACTCAACAGACGCAGAAATAGCACATATGGGCCACCTACAAATAGCTGAGGGTAATGCTGTGTGATAAGCGTGGGTAGAGACAGTTAAAGTGCACATTGCTGTCTGTATGCAAAGGCATATATGCACAATACAGTTGTATAGTCTGATGTGGGTTTAGACATGGGCTTTTATTCTCCAAGTGTAGGAGCATGCCCAATATGACCTTCTATAGTAAGAGTGGTAGTCCATTCCAGAGATAGCTGTACTCTGGTCCAGGGTTGTGTGCCCTACAGCCATACCTCTCAACCTGTTAGTGCAAGAAATCTGGGGTTAGCCTGCCAGAATGGGGGAACAATGGGCCAAACATGGGGAGATATTTTAAATATTGCTCTTATAAACTTAGAAAGTTGCTAGAGTAACAGGATTTGCTGTAGCAGACATTTTCTGACATATATGACATCTGACACTGAAATGTATGTTATTACTTGCTGACATAAATCCTTAGATCATCACAGCAATTTACCTGAGAAATACAAGATTTATGATGAACAGACCAAAATTATGAGCCAAAATGTAAACATTCTCGCAAAATCCAGCCAGTTGAGAGGTGTGGCTACAGCTGATTGACTGATGAAGCTGTGTAAACAGTCCAGCACCTCAGTGATATACTGTCTGGGGATCTCCTGGCTGTGTGGTATCCTTCTTAACTGAAAAGTCATACCCTGGTGTGGGTACAGAGTGCATTGTACTGAGCAGAGATTTCCATAATATGTATGATATATTCTACATAGCACTGTGATTTCCTGGTATGTCAGTTGCAGTGCAGTATAGAGTAATGTGGTGAACCACTGACACACATTTGTTTATAGGTTCATAGGTTCATATGAGGTTACTAGGCTATTGGCCCTAAAGACCTTATAACCCTAGCAGATGGGAGCATAGCCCGTGTTAAGACATGTCAGTACCCAGAGCCCCTGTCCAGCAGGGACACAGGTGAAATCACAGGACTGTATTTTCTGTTTCCCTTGCAGTTATCCAGGGTGCACTTCACAAGGGGTATTGAGGTACTTGGCTTGATGTGGACAGGGAGTGTATTCTACAGATGGGAGAGTCTGTGGGACACATATCTGTCACACCATCAAGGCCTATTGATATCACAGACCAGGTTAATGCTACATCTACATTTTGATCGAGTGGGACTTAACTTCCAGATGTGCAGCAGTCCCATCAAAGCCAGGTCTGGATTGCCTTGTATGCCAGACAGAGGTCACCTCTGAGAAGTCTGTATGGAACTGAGTAGAGGGACAGTGCTTTTAGCCTATCTGTGTAGGGTAGACATGTGAGAGCCTGGATTCTCCATTGAGGAGCCTCTGTGGTCTCTCCAACTGCTGCATGTGCTTTGTGAGGTACATGCTGAAGGGGGAGTTGTACACAATAATTGGTCTTATAAAGGTAGGAGACATGGATCATATGACCTCTTTGTCTCTGGATGAGATACTCTTATTTTTGAGTTGGCCCTTCTAGAAAGTTTTCCATACAATGGAAGCAACATGGTGCTTAGAAGTCAGGCTGCTATCAACCTGGATGGCCAAATGCCTCACTACTGATTGTGTATGTAGGATGTTGTTATTAAAGTGATAATATGTGGGGACATCAATCTTCTTGAAGGAGATGATTATGCATTTTCTGGCATTCAGCTTGAGGCCATGTTTCTGGCAGCAGTCATTTGTTTTGGTGAGACCCTCTTGGAGGATGTCCACATCACTTTGGGAATTACTGACTGTTCCCAGCTTGCAGTCATCTGCAAACTTGGTCAGCCATAGGCCAATGTTTTTGTCCTGCACCACAGGGAAGTATATCCCATATAACAGAGGCCCCAAGACCAATCCCTGGGGTATGCTGCTCATTACAGGTGCACTGCTTGAGTTGGCTACCCCTATTATGATTAGGTGAGTTATATCAATGAGCCAGTTTGCTACCCATCTGGTAACATATGTATTGATGCCTAGTTGACAGAGTTTATCTACTATGGCCAAGTGAGGAAGAGTGTGTAAGGGTTTGGCCAAGTCAAGGTGGGTGGTGTGCACTGTCTTTGCCTCATCCATGCTTTTGATGGCTGTCTCAGGAAAGTCAACCAGGTTTAACAGACATACCTCCCCTTCACAAAGGCAGACTGTGTGGGGTCAAGTATTTGGAGTTTGCCAATGTCCCTGTTAATAAGGTCCATAATAATCAATCACATGGCCTTGCAGATCAGGATAGTTACACTGATGGGTCTTTAATTTCCTTGATTGGTCCAACTTTGTGTAAAGGGATGACAGTGGCTGTCATACACTTGTCTGAGACAAAGCCAATACTCAGGCTTTGGTTGACTAGGGTGCCTAATGGTGCTGCCAGTTCATGCAGGATGCAGCCTGGGATGTATTCCGGTCCCATGAAGGCTGTCTTTTTGACTTTGAGAGGGCAGTGATGCCATGTTCCCTAGTGATAAGGGGTGGGCAGGTACTGGGGATGTCCTGCTTTACTGATGGTGGGGACAGAGGGGAGACATTTCCACTGAATCTGTCTGCCAGTAGATTGGCTATATCTACAGCATTTGCGTGTGTGGTGTCCTTGACCACCAGTACTGAACAGATCTGGGAGCTTCCTTTGATACTGCAGACATATGTGAAGAAGGCCTTATGATTGTCTGTCTTAGATGTGGGCAATTTGGACTCAGAGTTGCCTTTAGAGGATTTCACTGATGCTCCTATTTGTTTGTTTAGGCTAAGGAGAGATTGCTTCCAGTTGGACACCTGCTCCTTCTTGGTCCTGGACAGCAATGTTATCCTTTTGTTATATAGTTCCTTTATTGCAGATGTTTCCAGACAGGTTTACTCTCCCTTGTGGAGAATGATGTTGTCATGTCAGGTATTCCTGATTCCATACATCTATATATATATATGCCAGTATAGTACTTTGGTGTACATTTGGACATTAGTAGAGGAGGGGGCTATGCAGCTGTTTATACCATCCCTCAGGTGGTTGTGATCAGCTTGGGAGACATTTTCATTTTACCATGGCAAGAGAGAGGTCAGGAGAGATGGTGATATTGAACATGACCGCTTTTTTGTCAGATCTTGCCAGCGAGGATGATACCGTAGGGGAGTTGCAATGATTAATCATGTTGGTTACTGCCAAGTCTGACATATGTATCACATCTTGTAGGCATATCAAGTAGCTGTGCTAAGGATTTGCCATTGATAAGAAGAGGGAATCTCTGTGCATTTCTGTTCTGGCATGGTTGGTTTTTCCAGTCTATGGTTGGGTAATTAAAGTCGGCCAGGATCAGGGTAAAGGGTTGAATCTTGATAGATTTGTAGATGGCCAGATAGGTGGGGTGGGCATCCTGAGTCAAATATGTTGGACTGTACATATCTATAATTTGAATTGGGGTCCTGAAAATGGTTAACTGCACTTGAAGTGTCTCATGTGTGTCAGACTGTTTGACCAGCCTGGAGGTGTATGTCTGTTTAATATATATTTATACTCCACCTCCTTTGGCTTTGCTGCCCATATTTTGGGATCTGGCTGTGTGATAGGATGACTGATCAGGTAAGGATGGGTTGCTCTCCACAGCTGTGGCCCAGGTTTCTGTGAGTGCACAAATGTCATAATCTTTCAGGGTTAAGAATGCTTGCAATTAGTGCATTTTCATATTTAGACTCCTACTGTTTAGCAGCATGACCTTTAATTTGTATTTTGTTGAGAATTTCATGTTAGTAGTATCGACCTCATGACTTTCCCTAAAACAGCTACAATGGGGGAGGCAATGGCCTTTGCCAGAAGCCTGAAGCCCAACTGAGACAGATGCAGGCCATCTCTAGCAAAGCACTGTGGTCTGTCAATCATATCTTCCCAGGCTGTCAGGCACTGGATCACCCTGGGATGACACTAGAAAGTCAGCCACTTGTTAATGTCAATCATTTTCTGTTAGTATAGAGGCATCATTCTGGGTGACAGTAGAATGCTGATTAAGCCTATGGACATACCTGCATGGGACACATATTCAGCATGCTCAATCATGTTTGTCTTCCTATAGTCCAGGGAGGTACGTCTAAAGTTGTTCACACCAGCATGGACTGGGACAGACTCATAACAGTACCTGTTCTGGAGAGACTTCAGTGCATGTGCGATATGGCGGATGATGGCACCTGACAAACAAGTAACCATTACTGTCTCCTTATGCAGCCTGATGAGAGGCACATCTGTGTGTCTCACATTGGAGTCTCCTATGAGTAATATGTTGGATTTATGGTTGGGCCTTAGGGGTTGCCTGACAGTGGTGTGTGGACTATGCATGGTATGTGGTGTGGAGGTTTGTGGAGTTCTCATGTGTTTTTGTCTCTGAGGTGTCCTTTGTTTGGGTTTGTATTTGTTGAGAACTCCAACATATGTGGGTGTGTGTTGTGTAGTCGTGGGTAATGTTTTGCTGACTGCATACACTGCAGGGAACCTATGTTACTGTGCAACTTATTCTGGTGTGCACATTCTCCATTTGTCTAGCCAGTGGTTCCCCTTCCCCTTATATGTGTCTCTTTGTCCTTCTGTAGTGCATTCACAGACTTTGTCCACAGTTGCTGCTGTTATGTATTTGTATTTCTGGTGTGAGTGGGGTGGAAGTCATAACATCACACATAGAGTTATGGGCTTACACTTCTATGTGTACCTGTTCATGGAATCATAGGAAATTACTAGGCTAATGGCTCTGAGGCCCTTACAAGCCTAGCCCAGAGTATATTTCCAGAAATGAAAACACAATCAGCAGTTGTCAGCCCTTTCAATGAGGGACAGGTGGCAGCCATGGGACAGACTTTTGGTTGCCCATCCACTCATCAAGGTTGCACTTTAAGAGTTTCAGCAATGTAGTTTGTTTGACATGTATGGGGAGTGTTCTCCAGAGATGGGTCAGCATCTGGGAGACAAATCTCTCTCTCCAGGAGGGTTTGTTAATGTCTCATATTAGATTTAAGACTTTTGATGGGGTACTACCCGAGGAGTTAGATGTACAGATATGGGGCATCTGTACTAGAGCAGGGTCTTAAAATGCCTTGTAGGTGAGACACAGGTCACCTCTGAACAATCTACATGATACAGAGTAGACTGATACTGATTTGAGCTTGTCCACATTGGACAGGTGTTGGAGGCCATGGATTATCTTTGTGAGGTATTTCTGTGGCCTTTCCAGTTGGTGCAGGTGTTTGAAGAGGTACATACCTAAAGGGGCATTGTACTAAATTACTGGCCTAATGAGGGTGGAGTACAGAGAGGTAATAACCTCCTTTTTTCTGGATGCAATCCCTTTACTTATGAGATGAACCAAGTAAAAGCCTTTTCTGAGCACTGCTGCTACACGATGGTCAAAAGTGAGATTGTTGTCAACCTGTGTACCTAGGTCTCTCAGCACAGGTTGTGTGCTTAGGGGTTTGCTGCTAATGTGGTAATCAGAAGGGGCTGTATTTTTCATGAATGGTATGCTAATACAGTTTTTTGCATTTTACTTAAGGCCATGACTTTGGCACCAGTCATCTGTTGCTGTGAGACCCTCTTGAACTATGTTAACTTTATCTGAGGAGTCAATGACAGCACCCAATTTACAGTCATCCACAAACTTGGCCAGCCACAGCCTTTTTTTCTTTTCCTGGACCTCAGAAAAGTAGATAGCAAACAACAGGCATTCCAGGACAGAACCCTGGGGGACACCACTAGTGACAGGTCTGCTATCAGACGTAGTGGCACCTATTTTGACCTTGTGGGTCCTATCATTGAACCAATTGGGCACCCACATAATGACATAGGGATTTACACCAAGTTCTGTTAGCTTTTCAATGATGCCTGAGTGGGGATTGTGTCAAAGGCTTTGGCCAAGTCAAGGTAAGCTATGTGTACTGATTTTCCCCTCATCCAGTGCCTTGGTGACAGTCTCAAAGAAGTCAACCAGGTTCAGCTGGAAAGATCTGCCCTTGACAAATCCAAACTGGGTGTGGTCAAGTGCTTGGAGATTGCCTATGTCCTTGTTTATGATGCCCATAATAATACTCTCCATGGCCTTACAGATCAGACTTGTCAAGCTAATGGGGCAATAGTTTCCAGGGTCAGTAGTGCCACCAGCTTTTTGCAAAGGGATGACAATGGCAGCTCTCCACTCTGCGGGAATGAGACCTGTACTTCAGCTATGGTTGAGTAGGGGCTCAAAGATGAGGCTACTTCTTCCCAGAGGTGTTGCAGAATACAGCCAGGGATACTATCAGGTCCCATGGCAGCTGTGTTGTTTGGCTTCGATAGGGACTCTACAGAGATGTGAGGTGCATTGCAACTATCAGGGATGTGGAATGTGCCTTTGGTCAGGGACAGGGGGGTGATGTTTGAGTTGAACCTATCTGCTAGCAGGTTGGCTAAGTCAACAGGATCAGTGTAAGTGGCACCACTAAGAAGTCATTCATAACAAACCTGGTGTTAGCCATGGAGGTTTCTGATGTAGCTGATAAAGGCTTTGTAGTTAGCCTTTGTTTTAGAGGGTAGTTTTGATTCAGAAGTGGCTTTGGAAGATTTCACTTGTGATCTACTTTGCTTGTTCCAATTGGGAATTTGTGCCTTTTTACTCTTGGACAACAGTTTCTTCCTTTTGTTGTAAAGCCTGTTGATAGAGGATGTCCACCACATAGGTCTGTGTTTTCTTGGGAATCAGGTTTTACTTTTGTTGGGTATGGCTGAGTCCATGCAGTTGTACAGGTACTTGTATACTGCACTGGCATACTGTTCAGCATATTTTTCTGCATCCTCTGTGGGGGTGCGGGGTGTAGCTACTGATGCCCTCCTTTAGAAGGTTGTGGTCAGTTTATAAGATGTAGAAGTCAGAAGAACAGAACCTGTTAAGCAGGTTGTCCATCATTACACCCCTACATCTGCTGTGGTACTCTGACTGTTTGTGTTGCAATGTTATTATAAGGGTACATGTTGGCCATAGCTGTCAAACCGTCACAGACTAACATCTGGACAGGCTCATATATAACACTCAGACACTGGCCCACACATGGGGACAGGGTGTTAATATTGCTCTGCCAAATGTAGAAAGTTTGGAGAACGGTTTCTTATTAGATTGCTTTTTCTTATGGGCATGATGTCTAGTTCTCCACTGTCTGCCATTGATATTTTTACATCAACCTTTATTGTTTTGGAAGTAGTTTGGCAAGCAAAGGCAATGTTATGACAAGCAGAACAGATATGCAAGACATACTTGTGGTCCTTCTGTGACACCCTGTCATTCCACGGGTATATCTGGTGCCCAGTGACTTGTCAGTACTGACACAGTAAAGAGGCAGCCATTTATAACATGGCAGTACACTGCCATTAATCCAGGAACTGGAGTACCTTGAATGTGGATGCCTGTGAATCCCATCATTGTCCCCAGTAGGTCTTTGGAAAGTAGCTGTAGCTAGTATTCTTAATGCTACACATACCTTTGTTTCCACTGAGATGGGCTCCCCTCTGTTGGCTCTGGGTCTAAGGTGACAGCAGCAGAGCTCAGTGAGTTGCTATAGTATGTCCCAGTCCACCTTGAAGCATTCTACTTTCTCCAGCTCATGTAGCCCCTGAAAGGTTATCCTGGGTCTGAACACTCTTCTCCTCAGTCTGGGCTGGTTGTCAGTATTATCCTTATCACCACCCTCAATCTGTTGCATGTAGAGATGTAGCAAAGTAGCAGCAGCCTCTATCATTTTGTCAGGTAAAATTCCCAAGTGTGTACTCCAATGGTACTGAGTATGTGGGAAAATCAAATTGAAGGGTGTTTCCATACTTTATACTGGTGTGCTACAGATGCTGTATGTGTGATTGGCTGATTCCACCTGCCAGCTACATTACTGTGGGGTTTCAATGGACCACTGTGAGTGGCAGAGGCCTTATTATTCATTTATAGTTGATTGCCTTTTGTCTGTTATTTCCTTTTATTTTTTTTCCAATTTCCTCTAGTTTTAAGCCTTTAAAACTGTTGCAGCTAGTGTGAACATTGCTGAGTAGAAAGGACTCTCCCCTGGACATGAACACGCTCAGCATTTCTGAAACCAGGTAAGCACAGCTAAGCAGCCTCAGACACACCCCTTGCTTAGCTGTGCTTAGCTGGTTTCAGAAATGCTGAGCAGTGCTTAGTGGTGAAAAAAAATCTGCTTAGCTGGGCTGAATGCTGCTCAGAATTAAACTTCTAAGCAGAGCTATGCATTGCTAATCATTGCTCAGTTTTCATTTAAACAATGTATGAAATGGAAATTAATTACTCTTTACTAACATATTATTAAGTGTATATGTTTACATTACATGATGTCCCCCTATGTGCTTTGATTACATTATCTTGGGTGTGACTGTGCTGTATAAGACATTTGTATTTACATGGGTGAGTTCACATCATATATCCACTGACACTGGAAATTTGGACCAGCTACACTACCCTGGTTAACGAATATCAATTACTACATCTTTAAATAAATTAAAAAAAAAAATATTTAATAAAGATTTTCCATGTAAAAGCTGAATGGCCTGTCTTGGTCTTTGAACTGTACACCTACTGCATGCAAAGCCAAAACTCTAGCCACTAAGCTATGTCAGCACTGAAAATTTTAGCTATACATTTCTATATAGCTCTTACATAATACAAATACAGTGGAAAAAATACAACCATTTTAAATATATATATATATATATATATATATATATATATATATATATATATATGGTTAGAATTGCTGGAGCCATGTCAGACTCCAAACCAGTTACAAGTGGCATCCCACAAGGCTCAGTCCTGGGACCTCTCTTGTTCGGTATATATTTCTCGGAGGTACAGGCCAACACGGAAGGACTGTGGCTGACAAAGTTTGCAGATGACTGCAAACTGGGTGCCATAATCGACTCTCCAGCCGACACAAGCATCCTCCAAAAGGGCCTCATAGAAACAGACAACTGATGCCAGAGCCACGGCCTCAAGCTAAATGCCAAAAAGTGTATAGTCATCCCCTTTGGCAAAAACAAAGTGCCGACAAATTACCACATAGGTGGCAGTCCATTAAGTACAGAAGAAGTAATTAGGGACCTGGAGACCCAAGTTGATAGCAATCTCTCATTTGACAACCACATGGCCAAAGTGGTTAGAAAAACATTTTATATAGCCCACCTAATCATGAAGGGATTCACATCTAGATCAGGGGAGGTCATCGTGCCTCTTTACTCATCCCTCATCAGGCCCATAATTGAGTACAATGCTCCTTTTGGGATGTACCTTACCAGACACCTGCAGCAAATGGAAAGACCCCAAAAGTACCTCACCAAGATGATCAAAGAGCTCAAACAGATGCCATATGCTGCCCGGTTAAAGAAACTCCAGCTCTACTCAGTGGCATACCACCTGCTCAGAGGTGATCTGTGCCTGACATATAAAGCCATGTCCAACCCGGAATTAATGGACATGCTGCACCTCAGAAAATCCAAATCCCATCGAGCTACGCGCTCGAAAGACTTGAACCTCAGCACTGAAATAAATAGGACATGCTGGAGGGACAGATTCATAACCCAGAGGCTCCTTTCACTTATGGAATAAAATCCCAGTCCAGGTTAGGCAGAGTCCCTCATTGACTCTCTTCAAGAGGAATCTTGATGAGTGGATGGGAGATCGTAGGTTTACCTTAGGTATCACTTCTGTGTCACTGTTAGACAGAGGCACAGTATACTAACCTCAAAAAAGGGCATAGCAAAATTAATTTAAAATGGGTGGTGAAAGCCAAACACACTCTGGCTAGGCTTATAAATGCCCTAGGGCAGATAGCCCAGTATGAACCTATGAACCTATGAACCTATGAACCTATATATATGGGATCCATACGGATCACTTAACAGCAACATAAACAAAACAGATTCGGCCGGGCATACTTGCACGAAAGTGCTTTTCCCCAAAAGGCACTTTTGCGTAAGTATGCTTGTTGCAGAGATTGCACTACAGTGGGGATAAGGGAAATTTCCCATTTCCCCACTGTAGTGTGACCTCGGAGTGAGAATATTTAAGTAGGGGGGTCTGGGGGGTGTAGTGGGGGCTTGCCCCCCTGCCAAAATGTGAAAGTAATATATATTTTTTTAACACACTTTAACGAAAGTGCTTTTTAGGTGAAAGCTCTTTCATTAAAGTGTGTTCAGTGATTCTGGATTCGGACTATTGAACTTTTGTTCAATAGTCCAATAGTCCTAGATATATATATATATATATATATATATATATATATAAATATAAAATATATATATATATATATATATATATATATATATATATATATATATATATATATATATATATATATATATATATATAATCGAATTTCATATGGCCGAGACCATATGATCAAACTTTTGGAATCCCGACATTGTGAACTGAGATCTGCATACTCCTTCTTCTTCTTTCGGCTGCTCCCGTCAGGGGTCGCCACAGCAGATCAACTGTTTCCATGTCTTCCTGTCCTCTGCATCTTGCTCTGTCACACCAACCACCTGCATGTCCTCTCTCACCACATATCAGCATACTATCAACATTAAATGCTTTTTACACACTTTAAGGACTTAATGTTATCTGGAAGTTTAGTTTGTTTATATATGCTTTTTACAAATTGCAGTTGCTTTTTAGTCCTATCAATTTAAATTTTCAAGGGAATTTTAAATGGTTGCGACATCATCATTTGTTTTTCTTTCAATGGCTGTATGTCCCACATGATTTATGTGCAGTCTTTTTAAACTCTTGTGGGGGATCTACAGTTTATATTTTCTAATGAAGTTCTGTTCTGATTAAAATTAAAGAAAAGTGCTAAACTTTGTGTTTAGAGCCTTGCCTTGACATTACTGTGTTTTTAGTTCAGAGGTTTTTTTAGTTTGGTTTGTTTTTGGAACATTTCTACCGTCTACACACATAACAGTTACATGGGTCAGTCATGAGGCTTAAAACTCATTCTGCCTCAGTGGCCATTTGATAGTTTATCCAAATGTCTCCCTGTTTGTCTTACTTACTTGCACTCACTACCTTTTGTGTCAGACTCGGCCTCCTGCCTACACCTACACAACACACTGTAAAAATTATGAAACTGTGCCATATCCTTGTTTTCTATCTTTTGGATTCAAAGATACATAAGTCTTTTGTCTGATGCTCAGGGTACATAGCTGACTTAGTGCTCAGTATATCTGTTTTTGTGCTGCTGTTATGCTAATTGTACTGCTTTCTTGCATGTTTTTGTAGTGTGTACACCCCTGCCAAACTGTTATACCAACAAAGCTGGACCAAGATGTAAGTAAAAGCGTGACAAAGGCCCAACAGTGGGGGGAGGTATTAAACATGGTGGTCTTACAAATGTAAACAGTTGCAATAAAAAAGGTGCAAACCAGATGAAATGCAAACAAAGAAACAAAAATTGGGAACCAATGGTCAAGGCAAAAGAAATATAAACTGGTTTAGCGTACCACAGTTTATTAAACGCTTTCGTCAAAAGACTTCATCAGAAAACACAATCCACTTTTAAAACCAACATATAAATAATCAAACCACTCAAGTAATTAAATCATTAATACAAATTGCTTGATGTAAATGTAAACGTAAACAGTTGATTGAATATCAGGTTTTGCATTATTATTTTTATGTTGGTTCTGAGGGATATGAAGTCAGAAACTGAAATGTGTGTCATTATTTTTTTAACTTCACTCTTTAATGATTTTCCATTACAAACATATGAGGCCAAAATGTGAATATTCATTGAAAAGCTGTACATTTTGGATGTAAGACCTATTACTTGATGGAGGACACATGTATTCACATAAGTCAGTGCTGTCAAATTTTGATGTGCTTGTTGTAAAAATCACCCACCTTATACTTACTTACATTACCAAGTAACAGTGTGCAAGGAAATGCCATTCATTTGTATTATTATACATTTGTTTTTCTATTCCATGTACAAGACTTACCTTGAAAATGCAGCAGTTGCAAGAGTTTTAGTTCAGGACTGACCCTGTCTGATGCCAGCACTATACATCCATTACATGGGAAAGTAAAGTTTCTGAGTGTTGCCCATCAATGTTACTGTGTGTATGTGCATAGGATGAAGGTTTTTGCCCCTTAGGTGGTGAGCGTGTGTGCTATCCATTGCCTCTTGTCCAGTGCAAGGCCATATTGTGCACAGCTACATCTGCCTGCACCCACAGCGGTTGCTGGCTCCCCCTCTGATTCCTCACCTGCATGTTGGTGTGGTGACCTTGTCAGTGGTGGTTTGATGTATGGCCCTTCCCCTTGTAGTTCCTGCTGAAGCTGATTTCTCAGGAAAATGTTGCATAGCATGGCACAGCCAGAGAATATTTCAGCACGTGTATGGGGATTGTTCCACAGGGCTGCTCCTGATGTATCTAGGCACCAGAACCATAACTTCAGCAGCCCAAACACACAATCTATAATATTTCTTGTTTGACTGTATGCCTCATTCTAGTGTTCTTCAGTTGGTGTGTGTGCATTTCTGATGGGCATCATCAGCCACGGTTCCAGTGCATAACCTGCATCCACCAATTAATGACTGTGTGGGATAACTCCTAGTATATATCTCATACAGTTGAGAGTTGTGCCAGATATGTGAGTCGTGGTAACTGCCTGGGTTGCCATCACACACATTCAGTATGATTCCCTTAGCATTACATATGACCTGGCAGTTAACAGAGTGGTAGCCCTTTCTATTTATGTGCACCCTTCCCTGTTCTCTGGGTGGTGCTTTGATTTATACATCTGTACAGTTTATGGAACCCAGGACTTCAGGGTCGTGTGCTACAGGGTAGAACTCCTGCATAGTTCAGGCTCTGTTCTCAGCTGTACTGGGAAAATATATCTACTCACTGGCTTGTTGCAGCATAGCATTCAGGAATTGATGGAGAATCCTGGATGCTGATGCCTGTGACACCCCCAACATGTCTCCTGTTGGTCTCTGGAAGGTTTCTGTAGCTAAAATTCTAAGTGCTACACATACCTTCATCTACACTGATATTGGTTCCCCTTGTACCCTTGCTGCCAGTTGAGGACAATAGAGGTTGCAGAGTTCCTGTAGTGTGCCTCTATCCACCCTACAGCTGTACCTCTCAACCTCTTAGAGTAAGAAATTGGGTTAAAGCCATAAATAAAAGTGGGACAAAGACCCAAAAATAAGGACAATTTTAAAATGTTGCTCTTATAAACTTAGAAAATTGATAGAATGACAGGTTTTGCATTAGCATGAATTTTCTGAAGGGTGTGAAGTCTGAAACTCAAATTTCTAACTTCAGTCTTTAATAATTTGACACTCATTTGTCAGAAAACCACAATTTTATGAAAAAACAGACCAAAATAACAGGGAAAAATATAGATGTTCTGTAAAAAATTGTAGAGTTGAGAGGTATGCCTGCAGTGCTCTCTAATTTTCACCTCGTAGATTATGAAAAGTAAATGGGGTCTAAAAACCCTTCTCCTTCTTGGCTGTATTCTATCATCATCATCAGCAGCAGCAGCAGCACAGACTTGGTCATGTTGCAAATACACATGAATAAGAGCAACAGCAGCCCATAACATTCTTTCTATGCAGCCTAGTTTACCTGGTTGTATTCCAGTAAGTTTTAAAATTCACAGGGAAAACCAGCACTGAGTCTACACAGTTGCTTTATAGCTTGTTGAATAGCCCCTCCATCTTGGATTGGTTGATTAGTGTACAGTTCAGGTGCTTATGCTGCAAATGGCATGCCACAATATTTACTGTGCTTGTGCAGCTCTACGCCTCATGTAGAGCAGTTTACTGAATACAAAATGATGTGCTGTCTTTGTTTTCGTGGATCATGTAGGGTTTATTGAATCTGCCTCGTAATGTATTTATCCTTGTCTGCTTTCCAGGCTTATTGCTGAAGGTTCTCTAGTAAACAAATACTAAAGAATAAGAAAACACCTTGTTTTTCTATAAAGATATAATTATATATTATCCCAGTTAACTATGTATTTATTTAAATAAAATATTCTTTCAGCAGTTATTCAAACAGAAATACATACAGTTATCATACAGTTAAAGTCTGTCTTCCTTTCAATCAGTGTGACCTGAGTTCAGTATCCTTAATTAAGACTTCAAATCTGTTTTTCAGAGTAAGACAGCTGCTTACTTGGAAACAGTCCAGAAAGATCTTTCTTTGTTTCTTTTATCTGCAGCTGGGAAAACAGTCTTTAGTGGTCACTGTCTAATATCTTAAAAGAACAGCTTTGCAAAGAAAGAAAGACTCCTTAGAGATTTAAGCATTTTTATTTTCTTCTAACAATAGACTGCACTTTGGCAACCAGAAACTGATATTCTTTTCTATAAAGCTTTTGTCCGTTTGCTGGTGGATATACCATTTTTTCAGTTAAAACTAATTTTTTTAAACTTATCAAACAACAGAGGAAGAGTAGGTGGAGACCTGCAAGGAAACAGAAAGATTAAAAGGGGACCCAAATGATTATAAATATTCCTAGAGATAGAAATACAGAGAAATGAGACATAAAAACAAGTCTGTACACAACCTGAAATAATAGTACAATACAATCTACAAAATTAATTGACTACAGCCTTTCTTTTTCTGTTCTTCCGGCATCAGCTACTCTTATTGTACAATAGCAGTGCTGTTAAAGTCATCAACACAGATCCCCACTTTAAACCAGCAATCCTGCTACTTAGTGTTTAGCATATTTCCTATCAGAACACTGCTTTTCTTTAGGTATTGTTTACTAACTAAACTTTTCCAAAAACCACTCAGTAGGACAAAAAACTGTTTTCCAGTCATTAATAATTCCCATAATCATGGTGGTTGGGATAATGAGATTAGCTCTAGAACTAGAACACCAAACTATTTCTTACAGGTGTTTAATCTCACAAGTCCTCCCCATATAATGGCACATATCCAGTCAGCTTCAATTTAAATAAAGAACAGTGTAGGGCATTGCAGAATGAGTATTTCTAGTCTCTTGAGATTCCTGCCACTTGGTACATCTTCAATAGCAATCTGGTTAAATCAAAAACATCATGTGCAACCTCTCCGGAGGGAATAAAAGAGGTATATAACACATTTTGGGCAATCAGTCTCACATATTGTGAAGAAGAGTGATAAACAGCTACAAACATCAAAGCTGTAATAGTTTCTGTATGTGTTTCATCTTGGAATATATATGATTTAGCCCACAACGAACAAGGGACACTGTGAAATCTGTCTCAAGAGTTCCTGATATATAATAGACAACTCAACTCCATGTGCCTACAAAGCTGTAAAGGTTATACATACCATCTCCATCTCTTCGTCTTTTGATACATGGCTTTGTGCCCATTTAACAATATGAAGCAATTGATTCATGGCTAAGCAATCTGATTCCCTTATCCCAAACCTTCCATTTCACTATATGAAAATATATTTTATGTCATTGTCAAGCTCAGTGGTGTCGATCTTGCTAAAATTACATACCTCACTAGTGTTCAGAAAATTTAACCAGCAAATAAAGCAAGACAATATCTAGAACAGGTTCTGTGTCTCATTCCCATAGTTACAATTAATGCACGTAGTGTAATTAAATTCTTAAGTGCAATCAAGGGACACTGGAAGAAAGTGGGTGAGATCCCAAGTTTTATTAAGGGCACTTCCAGAATAACTTATGTTGTCCTGATATTATTCAACATGTTCAACAACTATGGTAGCTATCCTTTGTGATATTGTCATCCCTCAGTTGTATCACATACCTGGGTATAACTAGGAGAAAGAAAACAGCCCAATGTCATATATGTCCGGATATGAAAATAAATCAACTTGAAGGCATCCTTAAAGACACTCACTAACCTGGATGCATCGAGCATTGTGAACATCTATTCCCACAACATTTGGTTGAAGGCCATAGCAGCATCTATTCCAAACCATAATGATAGAAATGAAGAGAACAAAGTTTATTTAACTTTTCATGGGGTTTTAGGAATGACAAGAACCTGTTTTCTTATATTTTCATTCACCTATATAGCTTTCTTCACCACTACAGGAGTGTTTCTCCCTGGGCCTCCACTGAAAATTGGCTTCGTTCCAAGTCGGACTTTCCTGGTTAACAAATGTTAAATAAAAATAAATAAAATAAATTATTAGTCATTACAAAAATCGCATGCATCTCCAAACTTAGTTTTAGATGAAACTAATTAGCTCATAAAACATAATTTTTCCTGGTAATTTAACATTTTATTGACTATTACACTGCCATGAGATACTGAGAAAAGAGGTGTCTTGAATAATTTTGGTACTGTCAGTAAAACAGGAGCCATCTTCAGTATGTTGGTATTCCCAAGTACACTGAATATTCATATGTACTGACATGCAATGATTCTCTAATGCTTGTATTTACTGAGTTGGATGGATGGGTTTTTTTTAAGTGAAATACTACCTTGCTTTGACTCCTGATGCTGACCATATATACCTTACAGATCCTTTCCTAATTTTGTAATTCACCACACTGAATATTGAACCAGTCTTTATACTGGTTCTCATTTGACCTTTAAAGTGAGACAATTGTTTTGCTTAATTTTCATGTTTGTTTAGCACTTCAGGATATTTAATTTATTTCTAATTCTTCTTCATTAAAAGATCAATTGCTTGCTGATAGTATCAACTGCTGGCTTTACGGTGATGTAGTGGGATCTATGCTTAACCGTCGAACAACATTTACAATAAATGGCTAAACATCGAACCCTAACCATTGAACCTTCATCCAGTTAAAATTCACTTTTTCACCATGGAAAGTTAATAGTTAGTCAACACTTTCCTGTCCCAAAAAATGCAGCATCCCCCCCACACCCACCCCAATAACTATATATACCAACTTTGTGACCGCACTACAGTGGGGAAAAGGACAACAGGGAAGTGTTAGCCAACTAGTTCCCTTCCCATTCACTGAAATGAACATTCATTGAATGGATGTTCAATGGTTAGGGTTTGATGTTCAGCCATTCGATGTAAATATTATTAGATGGTTAAACATAGACCTGGTGTGATGCGTGTCACTATCTGTCTGGCAGCAAATGTAGATCTGCTTTAATTCTGCACACTAAGTTTCTAACAGTTTTCAGTAATTCCTTTATTTCTGGTTACTTAAAATACACACATTTTTTCATTGGCTGACCTAATAAGAATTAGTTGTATGTTTGTCATTGTATACCTTGAAGTTCAGATATTTCTGTTATAATAGCTCTGCCTATCCCTCACTACTCATAAACTATTATATATTTTTGTACCTATAAATTACTGATTTCTCCTAAACTACACTGTGCCGAGTCTCCCTTTACATTTCCTACTGAAGAATATATTTGTTTTTTCCTTTTATATTTTGTATATACTTAACCGGCCTCCTCTCTTGACCTTAGTCTTTCTATTTATCTATATTTTATAACTGCATATTGTATAGTATAAGCATTCTTGCACTACAAGTTCTTTGTTTATCCTCACAGAATACTATGTTTTAACCTGTAATATTGCATTTTTTTATATAATGAATGCTGCTATTTAGTCATCTTTTCCTGTTTTTTTTTTTGGTCGATGTAACTGAAATCTGCTTGTTTTAATATGAATATTTTTATTTAGTCTTATTTTGTATATTGATTACTAAGTTTTTCATTTATCTGTAGTGGGGCTTATCTCCCCGGGCCTCTACTGAAAATGGACATGTATCCAGTTAGACTAGCCCGGTCAACAAATGTAAAATAAATAAATAAATAAATAAATAATGGAAATAGTAACTTGGGGTATTTGATGTGAATCCTCATTGTAGCCTACTCCCAGCATCAAGAGCTCTCTATTTTTTTTTTCAGTCTGTTTTTCACAAATTCCAAGAATATACCATGTGAAGAAATGGGAGAATATATATTTTAGACAACAATTTCATTGGTTTACATAATAAAAAAGAAATGGAATGCAGATGAAAAGAAAGTCACAGTGAATGAGAATGGGATATGACAGTGCTCTTGTCTGGGCATAAAAGCATTTTCTATTACATAAACATATACTTAGAGAAAGAAAATGAAACGAGAGAGAGAGAGAGAGAGTGCAAAACCAAATATATGATAATGATTTTATTTTTACTAGGGAACAACAACTTAATAAAATTTTCTCGTATTACATATTCAATGAATTCTGTCATGACCACCTATTAAATTTGTATAAGACACTCAAATGACAAATTAATAACCAAAGACGGCATAAATTATTATTTCATGTCCCACTAACACAAAATACTGTATAGGCACATTTTCCCTGTTTAGGGCTCTTTATGTTCCTATTGCCATGCATGATGATATGGGATTTAAAGTAAAACAAGTAATAGTATCCCACAGACTATGTAGGTATGCATCAAAAGTCCTCTCTTCATTAAAATCCTCTATACATAGCTTGAGAATTGAACTTGACCATTGTGTCCCAAAACTGGGGAATCTCTTCAATCTACCCATCAGTACTATCACTGCTCCTTCTGAGACCCTGGCCTACATTCTTCTCCCATAGCACAGTTAGAAATAGAAGAGAAGCTGTTAAAAGAAAAATTAAACCAACTCTTAACCAACCTGCATCAAACAGCATTATGTTACACTTGTTCCAATACAAGACTTTCTTTACTAGCTATATGGATGGCTATCAAAACTTCTTGCTTAGAAGTCTAACTTCATTTATCAAATTACAAGAAATGCTGAGCTTCTGAAAGCATGTAAATGAATTTTGCCATATTATTATAAATAGGAACTGTAGCATGCATTCAGCACAATTGTTTATATTTTCTGGAATATTAGTCCAGAAGAAAACTAGCTCCCTAGAAGGCTGGAAAGAGAGTCACAATTATTTTTCGCAATGTACATTATATTTCTAGTGAATTTATTACTGGTTCCTGTCAAAATCAGAAGTCATGATCCCAAGCACTTTGTATATCCCCCTACAGTATCAGAAAATGGATAATACCTGAGGAAACCACTATGGCATATAAATGGTGGGAGTCAATGAAAAAATGATAAAGGATTTTCACTGAATAAATCCTCCAATATGCTGCACATTTACAATCCTAACGTGTTTTTAGTACTGACTTCCTCTTATCTTCAGCAGTTCAAACCGCATGAATTCCTCAAAACATTTTGATCAAAGTCAAAAATAGTGAGGTGATATTTATCCAGCATACATAGGTCTTTTTATTTTCCTTTTGTACATTTTTTCTTAGACTCTGGTGCTGGAAACATGGCTGAAGAAGTAACTTTTGTCCAGCATATATAGGTCTTTTTATTTTCCTTTTGTACATTTTTATCATAGGTTCATAGGTTCATAGATGTGTACTAAGCTAATGGCCCTGTAATTGTTGTTGCTTTTCACTGTTTGCAAAGCATCCATTCTGTTTGTTCTGTTTTTCCAGCAAGCAGTGTTTTAAATAGACAATTTGTTTGCTGTTTAAAACATTCTTTAGTATTGCTTTCATTTTTTTAACTGTATAAAACATTATTTACTGTCCCACTGCAGTTTTTCTGCTGTTTAAAACATTTTTTAGTGTTTCCTGCCTAAATTAGTATAGCTAATAGTTGTAGCATAGTCCAGATACAGGTTTCCTGCATCTGGATCTGTTTGTAGTAGCTGTTTATTTTCAACACATTTTCCAGGCCATCTTTGATTGGAAAGGGGCCTTCTGCACCCTTGTGAAAGAAGTGTGTTGAATGGAACTTGTCTGCTGAAGGCTGGTTGGTCTAGGGCTTGGAGTAAGCACCCTCATTGGTTCTTTTGATTTTTTTTTAAGTTTTTAGCTTCTGGTATCTAAGCCCTGCATTTCAACAGGTTTCTGCTTGTTTGATCCAAGCTGAACTGAGGTGGGCTACCAGCCACAACCCTGAGCTGAGATACCACATGACAACAGGTGTCTGAACTTCCAAAAAACAAAAAACATAAGTTGCCTGTTTTTGCGTGATTATACTATTTACTGTACTTTTTATTGTTCTCTACCTATTTAATGCTATTTTTTAATACTATAATCTAAACTGAACTGTTTATACTGCATTTGTCAGCCTTAATGTGCCTGTTAAATCATATTTGTTGCTATTTTCACTGTTACCTGAGGTGTTTTTGCTATTTAACTGTTTGCAAAGTACCTGTTGCTACTTTTCACTGTTTGCAAAGCATCTGTTCTGTTTGTTCTGTCTTCCCACCAAGCAGTGCTTTAACTAGCTGATTTGTTTGCTATTTAAACAGTATTTAAAGTTTCCTTGCTGTTTTAGCTATTTAAAACATTATTTAGTGTCTCACTGTTGTTTTTCTGCTGTTTAAAACATGTTTTAGTGTTTTCTGTCTAAATCAGTGAAACTAGTAGCTGTAGCATAGTCCAGATACAGGTTTGCTTCATCTGGATCTGTTTGCAGTGGCTGCTATATTCTGAGTAGATTTACCAAACCATCTTTGATTGGAGGGGGCCCTTCTGCACCCTTGTGAGAGAAGTGTGCTGAGTGGAACCTGTCTGGTTAAGGGTGGTTGGTCTAGGGCTTGGAATAAGCACCCTAAATGATTCTTTTGATTTTTTTTTTTAAGTTTTTAGCTTTTGGCATTTAAGTCCTGCATTTGAAGAGGTTTCTGCTTGTTTGTGAGTCACAACGTGTGCCATAGCTGGACATATAATTTTGACAAATTTTCCTTTAGATATAGCTATAGTACATTAGTATAGTCCTCCTTTTTAGTACTTTTCTGGTCTAAGAAGTATTGCTAGTGAGTTGTGACCTATTCAACCACCAGCCAAAAACCCATAAGAAATGCCCATCTACAGAGCACCTCCTAGATCAGTCCTGAAAACAAACCCTTTTTATAGTTCTTCAAACCTGGCATTATGCAGAATTGGACTACCCCTGTTTCTACTGCCAGTCTGATCATCTTGGGTCTCCTGAGACAGCGCAGGAACTGCCTCATGCCCACTGACAGCCCTCTACTAATAATTCACTCTAGTACAGAGAGCAAGAGATGTTTCTACATCAAGAATCTTAAATCCCTGTTCTCTCGCACTCAAAACAGCAACACAAAAGAGGTTGTCAACTCACCCAACACTACTCATACATACAGTACCACTACGCATACACATAGTATGCATCCATAAATCAAGATACGTGGAGGTTCTCTTAAAAAACTTACTAAAACACCAGAGACTTCTAAAACACAACAATGTTAGAACTAATAAACTTGTAGAAAAGCACCTTGAGTCAATGCCCCCCACACCCCACTTATTTAATATTCTCACTCCAGGGTTGCACTGCAGTGGGGCAGGGGCTATATTCCATTTTCGACCAAATGAACTTCCACCAATTGAGCTTTCAGTCAGGTGAGCTTTCTTTGAATTGCAATGCCTGGTATCATTTTCGTCTAAGTGTGATTCGACCAAATGTATGGAATCCCCTGAGACATACCTCACTGGACTATATGAAGAGAGACATGATTGAACTCTCTGAGTATGTGTCCCAGGCAGGTATATCCCTAGCCTTGAGAAGCCCTTACCAAGAATGATGCCACAGTATAAACAAAAAAAAAATGATCAATTTCAATAATTGGCTTAGTTTTTGGTGTCATTCAAAAGGGATCTATTTTATGTCAGCCTGGGATGACATGGTTGACAAACCTTGCTGCTATGCCAGAGATGGTGTGCTGCTGTTAAAGGCTCTTGCTCTCCATAGTGCCTTTTTTAGGCAAGGTCTCAAAAATAAAATTGCCGATGGAAAATTTGCCATTCATAACAAAATAAGGGTTATGCTGCTAAATGCTAGGAGCTTAAACCAAAAACTGCACATCCTGGAAGTACTTCTATCACTAGAAGATGTAGATGTCTGTGCAATCACAGAAACTTGGTTCAAGGCTTCAGACAGTACCCCGGCCTTACAAGGTTAAAATGGCTTCCTCACCTTCAGACTGCAAGATGAACATGTGAGAACCAAAGGAGGCAGTGTTTCTATCTATATTAGCCATAATTTCTCCTCCTGACTAGTTATATTGGGCAACTTCATGGAGTTACTCCAAAGTTCAAATTGCCATAAGTGAGACCCTATTCAAGTCATAGCCAATTATAGATCATCTCTATGAATCATGATGCACATGAGGCCTACTTGACCAAATTATAGTCAAATCTAAATATTGCTAAAAGCTTTGGTCATGGGGTATTTCAATGATCTCACCACCAACTGTGAAACATATTCTATCCCTAACTCACTTTTGCAAAAGTTCCTTGAATTTGTTAACTCAAATGCCCTGGAACAAATTGTTCTGGAACAAATTGTTCAAACCACAACAAGAGGAGCAAACATACTAGATCTGGCCCTCACTAACATGGCAAACAAATGCACCACCGCAACCATCAGACCCTCATTAGTTAAATCTGACCACAAATCAGTCACCTTCAAACTGGCACTAACACTAGAACTCACAAAGGGCAAAGTCAAACTAAAAATCTTCACCAAGTCAAACTATACCCTCCTAGGGGAAGGCATAAATGGACTCCAAGCCCCACCACCAGCTGGAAGTGGTAACTACACCAGAGCTTACAATAAAGCCCTGTACAATCACTTGTATAAGTGTATAGACTCGGCTGTTCCAGAGAGAATCAAAGCCAGAGCCCCAAGTAAGAACAAGCCACCCTGGTGGACATCCAGTATCAACAAACTTTACAACCAACAAAAACAAGTTACTGTCTAAGAAAACTAAGGTAATGCCCCACCAATGAATAAGCACACTCCTCAGCATCAACAGGCTAAGACAACATGTCAAATCCTCTATGAGTAATTTTGAGAAAAACCTAGCAATCACATCCAAGAATAACCATAAGGCATTTAACAGCTACATACATAGCCTATAAGCTAGGACCCAAGCACGTGTCAAATGAGTGACTAATGATATCACACACACTGATCTCACAGAGATAGCAAACCTGCTAACAGACAGATTTTGTGAAAATTTCACTCATCTATCCCCTCCAAACTTATCACAAAACATACCCTCAACTTCTCCCCACACTACATATCCAAAGAGCAGGTCATTAAAGCCTTGTCTAAGGCAACAAAAAAACACAGCCTCTGACAGACCAGATGGCATCCCAGGCTGTCTTCTAAATAAACTAAACATGAACTAGCATCACCATTAAATACCCTATTCAATCATAGCCTATCCACAGGCTTTGTTCCTGTGGAATGGAGAACATAAACAGTTATTCCCCTCCAAAAATGTGGTTTAGCAACAGTCCCAGGGAATTATAGACCCATAAGTCTGACCAGCCTCATCTGTAAGGCCATGGAACGTATCATCATGGACCTCATAAAGCAAGACATAGACAACCTCCAAACCCTGGATCTGACCCAATTCAGCTTCTTCAAAGGCAGATCCTGCTGGTTAATCCTGGTGGATTTCTTCAAAAATGTGAACAGGGCCATTGATGAGGGAAAATCTGTGCACAAAAAATACCTTGACTTGGCAAAGGCCTTTGACACAATCCCACACTCAGGCATTACTGATAAACTTAGCAAACTGAATGTAAACCACTTTGTTGTAAGATGGGTTGCCAACTGTCTCACAAGCCAGTAGCATACTATCAAAGCTGGTGTCTCCATATCAACCACCAGACCTGTCACCAGCAGGGTGCCACAGGGGTCTGTGCTGGGCCCCCTAATGTTTGATATATACTCCTCAGACATTCAGGCCAAAACTAATGGGCTGTGGCTGACCAAGTTTGCAGACGATTGCAAACTGGGTGCAATTATGGAATCCCCAAATGATATCAGAATACTTCAGAAGGGTCTTATGCATACCAATGACTGGTGTCTTAGTCACAGTCTCAGAATTAATGCAAAGAAATGCATTATCATTCCCGGATGCAATTATTGAATCTCCAAATGATGTCAGTATACTTCAGGAAGCTCTTACAAGACCAATGACTGGTGTCATCATCACGGCCTCAAACTGAATGCAAAGAAATGCATCATCATTCCCTTCAGTAAAAACAATGTGTCTTCACATTATCAACCACTGATATCCTATGTACCAACCAAGTGGTAAGGGATCTGGGGTCACAAGTAGACTGTGACTTTAACTTTGACTACTGTGTGTCTAGTGTAGTAAGGAAGGCTTTCCACATAGCACAATTGATTAGCAAATGTATCAACTCTAGACCAAAGGAGGTTTTAACCCCTCTATACTTGTCACTAATCAGCCCATAATTGAGTATAACACCCCTTTTGGCATTTACTGTACAATGCACCTGCAACAATTGGAGAGACCTTAGCGGTTTCTAACAAAGAAGATCCAGGGACTGCAACATGTGCCTTACACAGACCAACAAAATATCTGTCAGTATACTCTGTATCATATAGAATTCCTAGGGGAGACTTATGCCTGGCTTACAGAGCAATCTCTGACCCAAACCTAATGAATCTGCTGCACATCCATAAATCAAACTGGACTAGACCTACCCATTGTAGGGACCTAAATATGGCCTGCAACTTGACATGCTGGAGGAACAGATTTGTCTCCTAGCAACTGCAGCATCTTTGGAATAGGCTGCAAATTTGTATAAAGCAGAGCATCTCTATGGCACTGTTCAAATGGAACCTGGACGAGTGAATGGGGCACCATAAATTCTTACCATGGGTAGCACCCACAATCCTCCTGGACATGGGCAGTCATTACTAAATATAGTCCTGGGTAATGACTAGAGTATCTATGGTATTACATTAGGATGAAATGGCTAGGCTTGAAATGACCTCAGGGTTGATATCCTAGTAACCTCCTGTGATCCTATGACTTCCAGTTATCATCCTGTAATTCAAGCCTTGGACTTTCCCCACACGTTCTAAAGGTTTGTAAAACTGGAGAATAACAAAGAATTCTTGATTATAACCATCTGACCAAATGAATGTTTTAATGAGATCTTGCATTCAAATACTTTAGTAAACAGATCTAGAAGCCTTTGCTTCATACACCATTCCCTGAGAAGTATGAAAATGTATAAGCTGTAATTAAATTTTTTAAACTTATCAAGCAACACAGGAAGAGTAGGAGGAGACCTGCAAGTCAACAGGAAGATTAAAAGAGGACCCAAATGAGTATAAATATTCCTAGAGATAGCTAGAAATACAGAGACATGAAAAATAAAAACAAGTCTGTACACAGCCTGAAATAATAGTAGAATACTATTCACAAAATTAATTTACTACAGCCTTTCTTTTTCTGTTCTTCAGGCAGCAGTTACTCTTACTGTCCAATAGCAATGCTGTCAAACTCATCAACACAAATCCCTACTTTAGACCAGTAATCCTGCTACTTTTTGAAAGATTTTAAAGTCTACCTACCAACTTTTAAATAACTCACTATGTTCTGAGACAAATAATTTATGACTTCTATTTATGTCATGCATATTTTAATTCTACATCAAGATATAAGCATAGGATGTTCTGAGTAAGAATGTCCCAGAATATCACAGAACGCACGTTCTCTAAATGACTTGTCCACCTCAGTGATCATGGCTTGATCACAGTACTATACATACACAAAAAAGTCCAATCTTACTAGTTCTATGCCTGTAAGTCAACATCCATCTCTAAGTGTCCGGTCTTAATTCGGTTTCTCCCTAGGGTGATTTATAAGTGAAGTCTGTGTCATACCAATCATATTAGAAGTTGGCTGTGTCAGACAGACCAAGCCCACTTTGGGCAATAGGCCTCTAATGATATCATGGTATAAGAGAGAGCTTTTGAGGCTACCAAATGAAAGTTAACTAACATTTTTAATTTTCTTGGCTACATAAGTTTAGTAATGATTAGTCCTACCCAATAAATTTGTTAGGTTTATCAAAAGTTCATTTTGATCAAACTTTGTTTCACTGGAATGGCTAATGATTACTATTAGTCTGCTTATTGCAATGTGGACTGGTAAATACTAGCAATCAATTGTATTACCTCTTAGGAGAAGCCAGCAAATCGCATTACTAGTTATCTGAAGAAACATGCTTCCAGTAAAATTTCTTTCTCTTACTTCTGTTGAAAAGGTGTATGTCACTATAAATACCTCCTTATTTTTATTTAGAGGCCAAACCCACAAAATCTTCAGAGAGGACAAAACTTCAATGCACAAAATCTTCAGAGAGGGCAAAACTTCCATGCACTAAGTACATTTTCAGAATTGAGTATAAATATCAACAGTTCGTTGGTAAAAAGCTTTACCTTATGGTCCTTATTTCTCCCTGGTAGAACACTTATCTAATAATTTTGTTTTCATTAATACATGGTCCAGGTACTCATTCACAAGAATAAAGCAGATTAGGTGATAGCAGACATCATTGGCTGGTGTATAAATGTGAATTTTCTATGAGATAAGAAAAGTTATTTTGACAATAGTGATAGGGAAGTATACAGTTTAGTATGAACCCTATACCTTCAATAGAAAAGTAAACTATTTGAGGAACTAGAAAAAAATAAAATCCTGCCATAACCTGTCAAAAAATGTCTTAGCATCTGAGTTGAGGAATGAGTTATGGTCATCTGAACAGCATGCATATTGCAATATAAGAATGTTTCTTCGAATATTACCAAAGATGTGTCTATTTGTAATCATTCCACATGAACTAAGGTTAATAAACCAACATAGAATCATCTAGAGTCCATGGGCCCACCCAAAGTCCCTTAAAAAGTTTGCATTTTACATTGCATATTGAAATAGGACAGTAAGAGACAAACTGATGTTTTTTTTTCCCCCTTGGGCTTTAAAACATCACCATTGAAGCATCTTTCCACAACTGGTTACTAGCTGCTTTTTCCAGGCTCTTGAAAAAAGAGTCTGCAAGTCTCTTAAAAGATCAATACTAAGAGGTCGGTATATTTCTGCTCTAGCCATTCTACTACTGTATAGACAGATATATAACAATGGTTACAATTTTCTTTGCAGTGACACCAGTTGATAAAGTCTCTGTATCATATTCTTAGAGTAGTTTGCCAATACATTACCTAGCTCGGGGGAGTCAGTGACAATCTGAAAGCCAGGAGCATTGTACTGACTTTTTGTTATTCTGCTACAGACATAGCATGCCTGACTGAAAACAATCACATACTCTGAATGCAAAGTTTTGACTGCCAATTGGGATAAGGCCTAAACATTTCAGAAGACCCTCTCCATATTGTCTTCATTTGCCTTCTGTATATGAGCCAATGTATGTTCTATGAGAATTAATCATGTTGTTTCTCTTTAAAATGCCTCCCTGTTGGTGAATGATGGGACTCCATAAGCAATCCTGCAGGTGTAAAGGTTGGTCATCTCAGTGTGACATACATCTATAAAATTCTGCCTTAATTTAAGGTGAAAATGGTACTTCAGACTATCCCATTACATATAAAGCATAGGGGGAGTTTCTCTAGTTCATCTCATGGTTCTGCACCAGTATTTGAGGAATCAGTCCTTTTGAGTGTTTTATTAGAACAGGACTCAGGGAATGGAGGGAAGCATAAGTCTTTTGGGAAGAAAAATCTTCCAGAAGAGTGGTGAGTCATTTGAGAGCATATGTGAAGTTACTTCAATCCCCTGGAGAGGTGGGCCAATACATGAGATTATTACTTGTTTTTGTCTTAACTAATGGGAGGTGAAGCATACAAAATATGGGAGTTTGCTTATGAAAATCATACCCCTACCTGGACGTGCAATGCACAAATTAAGTGGTGAAGGAATTTGACAATACTGACATGTATGCCAAATTTAGTCCAGTTATGTGCCTAGGTACCATAATGGAAAGTAACCCTCTGTAATGCCTTCCTCTGACCACTTCATTAAATGAAGTTATTATGGTCTAGCTATTATGGGAGATGACCTTGAAGGGATACAAGTGCATGCAATAGAGGATAAGGAGCTTTCATGGCAACCTGTAAAGCCTTTTAGCACCTACTATTAATATTGTGTTATATATTAGTCACTTCAAAAATTAGCTGAGTTAGCCAAATTAGATGCTAATAAAGTAATCCCTATCTTATTTTGAAATGAGAGGCTGAAACCTAAATTTATAATCAGACTTGTTCAGTTTTTATGCTCTAAATTAAAATAGAAAAATGCCCAGCTTCTGCTTTTTAAACCTGGACAATAGCTTGTTATCCTTTTCCAGTTTCTTAAATCTGTTAACATTCGGTAAGCAAACAATCACCCAGTGTTAGGAAAAGGCAACATAAGGGTTTGAAAAGCAAGTATGGGGAACTTGAAGTAGTCACAGTGACAATTCAGAATTCTTTGTAGAGCAGAAAGCATCCAAGAGCACAGTGATCTCAGTCAGCATATTAATTAATACTTCCTTTCTGGTTTTGTTTTGTGACAAAGAGACCCAATAAATCAAATCCATATTAAACAAGCTTGCCTTGCATCATATACAGATATAAGTAATGTGCAAACAGCAACATTATTTATAAATTTAGCACACTTCTTAGTAAGCAGTAAGTCTCTCCTGACTTTGGAGTGTTTAGGTAAAGACTGACTTCTATTACATAAGAGTCAGCAGCGAGTCTATCACAAACAAGAAAATTAATAGAAAGGTTGACGGCCTGTCTTAACATATCAGAATCCTTCTCACAGGACAATTGGAGTCCCTGTATACTTAGTAACTTAACACTAAATATTTTACATGTCCCCCAGCTATATATACACTCTAGAGAATACATAAAAGCAAATGCCATCCACAAGCATCATTAATGGTTATCAACAGTTGCAATTACATTTAGGGGAAAACAATATTGTCTAGCCTGGCTACTTTATAGAAAAGGCATTATTTATGTTGAAATCCCTGCAGAATGGTATAACTTATAATATGTGTTCCTTAATGGAAGATAGTTCCCATCCTAAAAGGCACAATGTCACCAATGGTCAAAGGATTACCATTTATCAATAATAATGATAAATCTTTACCTCCCAACATTCATGCACACATTTTGCATGAGAAAGAAATTAATTTGAGATACAGCTAGGGAGCAAAGAGTGAGACAAGAACAGTCACATAAAATTGGAAGAGACAATACCTAAGAAATGATTCATACTATTGCTATTCAGCCACTGTCAGAAGTTTGAGGACTAAGCATATTGCAATGCCTTGTCAAAAATGCAGTCGCACTTCATCAGTGGCTAAGCATATGACTGATTTATCTCCTGAATAAGATGTCAGAATGAGAGACTACTAGTTGGTAGTCATCACAACGCTGAATTCAAAAGCCAAGTCTGACATTAAATCATTAGATTTTAAATGAAGACTTGTATCTAGTATCACAAAGAATACTAGCAACACTGCTATTGATGGCCATAGCTAAAGGGCCCATGCTTAAAATTTCCCACCCTTGCATGACTACATATTCCCAGAGTACCAACAGCTCTTCATAACTATTAATTAAATAGGCTGAGTCAATACTTAAGGTCACAAAAAAAATAATCACTTCTTAGAAGTGAAGAAAACAAACACAGCTAGAAACATAGAGGGCCCATTGAAAAGAAATGCTTATGGTAAGAATGAACTGCTTCCACTGAAATAGAAATGTGGGAGCATTTAAGGAACTGGAAGTATTGCAGCCACTGAGTCTGACTATATGTCAACAAAGAGAATCATATAAGTTCAAATGTATTAATAATTCTGTAGGCAAACAGTTACTGCATAAAGAAGAGAATGAAAGATATTTTCATGTTTGTTGGCTGCTCATGGGAAACCAAGGATAAACAAGACAGCATTATTTATTTATTTATCTTCATTTGTTGACCATGGCAGTCTGATGTGCAAAACTACTTTTCAGTGGATACCTGGGCAGAAAACCTCCATGTTTACATATTAAAACATAAAACATTTGAAACAGAACATGTGATTACAATTTTTAAACTACCTACAGTGGGTTTGAGAAATACAAAAGTTTTCTAAGACATACATAGGCACGAACAAAAAGAAAAGAATCAAACACCATACATATGATACATACAAATATAGGGGGAATACATTCACATGATGGTTGTATAACATACATAGGCACGAACAAAAAGAAAAGAATCAAACACCATACATATGATACATACAAATATAGGGGGCATACATTCACATGATGGTTGTATAACATACATAGGCACGAACAAAAAGAAAATAATCAAACACCATACATATGATACATACAAATATAGGGGACATACATTCACATGATGGTTGTATAACATACATAGGCACGAACAAAAAGAAAAGAATCAAACACCATACATATGATACATACAAATATAGGGGGCATACATTCACATGATGGCTGCATACCAATAGAAAACAGAATGGTTATAAGAATATTCAGTTAGAGTGATGAGGTGGTCTAGTGTCCAGGTGCAGAGCAAGAGCATGAACGATAGTTGGATAGGTATTGTTTGAACATGCCTTTAAAGGATTTTGGTTTTCATAGTTGTCATAGTTCAGTCAGTCCCCGGGATTCAGCAGGCCATAATTTCCATGCAAGAATAGTGTGGGAGCTCCTGCATGGAAAATGGCTGCTGAGTGATCCAGGAAAGTGCCGTTTTCATGCGCACGAACGACCCTACTGTTCTAGCACGGATAAACGGCAAATACACAAATCCCTCATTTGCTGATGAAAACCATGCAAATGAGGTGATTTTGTGATCCACCAAACTGCCAGGTCTCTGTGCTAGAACAGTGTCAGTGCAGAAATGTTTTTAGAATATAACTGAGTACATTTCTGCAACTGACAAAATGGAGGCATGACAGCTTGTGGAAAAGCATGTATTATGTACATTAGACATGCCAATGGCCAAATGTAAGGCCATCGGCATTGAAAAGTGATTAATTATTATGAAAATTAAACTTTTTGGGGGCCAATCTTGGCCATTTAAGCATAGGGTAGTGGCACACAAACGGGATCATGCCGAAAAAAAAAATGGAAAAACTTAATTTTAAGTTAAATCTGCATTTTGCCATTATAGTTAATGGCATTCAGAATGTAAACAATACCAGGGAGCACTGTTTGTCAAGGGGAAAGGGTCTGTGTTAGTGCAGTATCTAACAACCTACACACTGAGGTATGCAAATGAAGGGAGTTATACTGAATCACAGATTTCTTCAAAGTGTCAGCTTGTACCTAACAGTGTAGGTGCAGCAATACAACAGTGCAAGTGTAAGAGCTGAATGACTTCATAAGGTGGGGTGTCATGCTTGCTGTAAGCTCATTGGAGCTCTGTGGTCTGTGTTTGCCCTTAGCTAAGCACAGCTAAGGAAGAGGGTGTGTCAGATGTGCCTGAGCACTGTGTACATAGCCTAAAATGGTGTGTGCACCGCGCTCCAAAATTTAAACAAAAAAAAAAAAGAGGAAATGGCAGCACTGTTTACATTTGAGCACTTGGTATGCGCAGCGCACCTCGGGGCTTAAATAGGGAGGGACTGGGAAGGGGAAACAGCAGTAGGAATGCAATCAAGGAGAACTAGCATAGCTGGCAGGTGGAATGTATCAGAATCAGCCAAATACATATGCAGCAGCCCAGCACGCTACTATAAACTTTGCAAACACCTTTCAGATTGTATGTTGGGGAAACAGCAGTAGGAAGGCAATCTAGGAGAACAAACATAGCTGGCAGGTGGAATGTATCAGAATCAGCCAAATACACATGCAGCAGCCCCGCACACTACTATAAACTATGCAAACACCTTTCAGACTGTTTTTTGGGGAAACAGCAGTAGGAAGGCAATCAAGGAGAACTAGCATAGCTGACAGGAGGAATGTATCAGAATCAGCCAATTACACATGCAGCAGCCCACCACACTACTATAAACCATGCAAACACCATACAGACTGTTTTTTTCTACAAACTCTCCACCACCGGTGTACACAGATGGGGATTTTTAACTGGCAAAACTTACTAAAATGATAGAGGCTGCTGCTGTTTTACTCCATCAATATGTGCTAGAGACTGAGGGTGGTAAGGAGGAGAATGCTGACAACCAACTCACAGTGAGAAGGACGAGAAGAGTGTACAGACCCAGGGTAAACTACCAGGTCCTACATGAGCTGGAGATAGTAGAGCACTATAGGGTGGACAGGGACATTCTACAACAAATCGTTGAGCTGTGCCAGCCACGCCTCACACACAGAACTAATAGAGAGGAACCCATCCCAATGGATACCAAGGTATGTGTAGGCTTAAGACTACTAGCCACATGTACCTTCCAATGACCAACTGGGGATATCATGGGGGTCTCACAGGCATCAATATCCAGGGTACTCCACCAGTTCCTGGATGCCATGACACAACATGACAATGAACACATATATTTCCCCACCATCCGTGAGGTGTTGACCAGGTTTATGCGTCTCTTCCACCACATTGCAGAATACCCTGAGGTAGTTGGTGCTATAGACTGCATGCACATCCACATCAAAGCACCACCCGGTGAGCAGAGTGGGGTCTACATAAACCGCAAAGGCTTCCCCTCCATCAACTGCCAGGTCATGTGTGATGCTCAAGGCATTATCATGAATGTGTGTGCTGCCAGCCCTGAAAGCTATCACAACTCCCACATCTGGCATTGCTCATAGCTGTATCAGGCATTTGCCAGGGGGGGAAATCCCATATGGCCATCTAGTGGGGGATGCTGGCTATGCACTGGAGCCATGGCTGATGACACCCATCAGAAAAGCACACACACCTGAACAAGAACACCATAATGAGGCACACGCACAAACCAGGATCATTGTAGACCATGTGTTTGGGATACTCAAGTCATGGTTCCACTGCCTGGACATATCCGGTGGAGCTTTGCAGTACTGTCCAGCTACATGCACACAAATGGTCATAGTATGTGCCATGCTACACAATATGATCCTGTGGAAGCAGCTGCAGCAGGAATAGCATGGGGCAGGGCCACACAGCCCCCACCATTGCCAAGGCCAGCACAGGCACAGAGGGACTCGGAGGAGAAACATCCTGAGCCTGCCCCTGTAGGCAGAAGGAGGCGTGCCCAGTATGCCCATGCCTTGGCAAAGAGGCAATACATACTACACATACTGACACTGTAGGGACCCAGGGACTGATACCTCTCTCCGACTTGCACATACAGTAAAAGGGATGCCAAACATGACAATACCTCAGCTTTACCATATATCAGGAGTGTACTATGTGCTTCCAACATAGTCAGCCCTCCAGCACCATCCTCAATACTGGCTCAGCAACAAGGTAAGTCACCCTTCTTATCAATTACTGAATGGAGTAGTATGTTCTCATACTTGTATACATGATATGGATGCAACCATGCAAGAGAATTAGGTGGCTGAATGGGACAACAGCAGACAGCTATATGAGTAAGCAGGAAATTCATAACAAATACTGGTGTCAACATACTAGGCAGCACTACACAAGGTGACAACCCCCACTGCAGTACATTTGATGGCCCAAATAATTGTGGGTGTCAATAGGTCACACACATGGATGTCAATGAGGGTCACATACCCACCACCAGCCTCACCCAGCAGGACAGGTGTAGAAGACCATAAAGAATGGCCGGGATAAGGCCCCCAAATGATGGCAATTGTGAACAACCCCCCACCAGACCTACACAGACATACTACAACAGGTCTGGCAGTTACATTTTAGTTTTCAATGGTAAGAAGTCTGAAACTGAAATTTATGCCATTGAGATCTAACATGTGTACTCTGCTGATATGCCTCCTTTCTGCATGATAGGTCACAATACAATATGAAATGTAAGCCAACAGAGTAACCAAAATACCAGTACAGTCATTGCAAATGTTTAAAGTCTGCAGGTGTGCACCCCCCACAATCCCACATAGAAATGCAGCAACACATGGCCTGCAGCACTCTCAAATGGCCTACAGTCCTCTGGCAAAGGCCCATGCTTCACCCATAGTGCCAGTGTATGGAATGTCATGGGGACCCAATTAACAACCTAACACAGTAAACAGAAAACAAATGCAAGACCATGTTGACAAATGCCAGTAGCATGCCTCCCATGTCCTACTGCAAGGACTGTGGGCCAGGCCATAAATACTACTGGGATAAAGGCCCAGCTATAGGGATACCTCTGAGATATTGCTTCCATAATGTTAGGAAGAGGAATGAATAAGAGAGGGGGGGTGTAGAAGCATGGATATCATGGAGTGTGTGAAGTCTGAAACTCTAATGTCCACCCAGGATTGCCTTTACAAAGCCGAATCACAGTGGTATGAATGCTCATATGAGCAACTCATAACCAGGAAAGTGAAAACAGTGAGAGTTTGTAATGTTCGAAAATCAGCAAATCAAAAAGCAGATTCATTGATTTTCGAAAATTAATGTCGAATAAAAAATGTAATAAGGTTTAAAGCAGGGGGGCAAGCCCTCCTGTGCCCCCTACCATACCCCTACTTTAATATTCTAACTCTGAGATTGCACTACAGTGAGGAAAGGGACCATTTCCTGATCCCCACTATAGGGAAATTTGCCCCAAAATGCCAAATGTGCAGTGAGCGAATGTCAATGCGCAGTCGCTCATTGCACATTCGATCCTTTTTCCATTTGGCATTTGCAAACTACGCAAACTGTTGTTCTGACAATTGCTGTTCACCCTTGTACGATATGCACAAATGAAGGTAAACCATCCACCCATACTACTCCCAGACTGCAAACCCATGAATGGATAGCCAAAAAACTGCTTGTAAACCATGATGTGAAGGCAAACTGACCAGATATAATGGTCCTGCCTCTGGATAACCTGCGTGTATCTGTACAGCTGAGAGGTATGGCCCCAGCAGGATATGGCCATTCTTTGAAGTTGAGAAAAGCACAGGTAGGGGATCCCCAGCCAACATACTAACAAGGTGCTGGACCATTTACACAGAACCAGCAGTCTATTGTCTGTAGCTACCCCTCCACAATAGCAGGTGTGTGCCAGAATTTGTAGCCAATATGCCTCAGAATATATTGGTTTCAGCTTCATTCATCTTGTATTTCCCTGGTAAATAATTGTGAGCAAAGAATGATAACTGTCAGTAGTTGATGACATGATACATCACAGTGTAAAACAGTACATGTCAGAAAATCTATGCTACAGCCAAACATGTCACACAAGCAGCACAGACAGCAATAGTTACAGCATCCCCCCATATTTTATGCCCATTGTGTCTCCATATTGGCAACCTATTTACAAATATCCTACAGAAACAGTTTGCTAGCTGTAGCTGTAGTGCACAAAACCCTGAACTGGAGTCCAACCCTTCCTGGAATGGATGCACACACTCAATATAGAAGGTCATACTGGGCATGCTCCTACACTTAGAGAAATGAAGCCCATGTCTCACAACACAGAGGACCACAGATATTGTTTATTTGCAGCTGTCTGTGCACACGCACCAAATTGTACACCATTAATACTTCACACACACACACATTGGATAAGAATACTC
Source organism: Protopterus annectens (assembly GCF_019279795.1). Taxonomy (NCBI): domain Eukaryota; kingdom Metazoa; phylum Chordata; order Ceratodontiformes; family Protopteridae; genus Protopterus; species Protopterus annectens. The sequence continues at coordinate 1,927,421,230 of NC_056726.1, forward strand.
ACACATATCTAAGGCCAGCATAATATAATATGTCAAACATACACACACAGAGAAAGACAGACAGTGACAGACAGAATCCCATTATGAGGCCTTTCCCACCCAGTACACATCCCATTGGCCTATATCACATGATGTGATGATGTCATTCACTGTAGAAATACCTTTTTTTAGTCCTTAGCCCTATAGTCTCAGTGCTGCTTGTGATAACTGTGTAACACTACAGTACAAATAAGTATCCATGTCGCAGTTATAATCTCAGTCCTGTCAAATGTAAAGTTTTTTGTGTGTGTGTGTGTGTGTGTGTGTGTGTGTGTGTGTGTGTGTGTGTGTGTGTGTGTGTGTGTGTTTCTAGATGAATGTTATTGAGGCCATTCACACTCACTAAACTTTCCTTACCCGTCCTTCAGCACTGCTGCTGATGTCACTCACTTTCAAAGATACCTTTGGATAATTTTCCAATATATAAGCTCTGTGATGCTTGCGATAACTGTATAATGGTATTGTGCAGCAAACTAGTAAGGTAAGAATTCTAATCTGGGTCCTGGCAAGTGTGAAAATGTGTGTTTGTGTGAGAGAGTGTGTGTGTTTTTGTAGAGACCTGATTTGTTGGCCATTCACACACACTACACTTCCCTTACTCCTCCTTTAGCTCTGCTGCTGATGTCACTCACCTTCAAAGATATCCTTTAACAACTCTCCAACATATAAGCTCTGTGGTGTTTGTGATAATAGTGTAATACTATAATGTAGCAAGCTAGTTAGGTAGGAGTTCTAATCCTGGTCCTTCCACTTATGAAAATGTGAGAGAGTGATTCACACTTACTGCACTTCCCTTACCCTCCTTTAGCACTGCTGCTGATATCACTCACCTGAGAGGTATGTTTGGACAATGTTCCACCTGTAATATCTGTGGCGTGTTTGATAAATGCAGAACAATGTGGTAGCAATAACTACATAGGTAGGGCTTTGAATCTCATTTCTGGCAAGTGTGTGCGTACATGAATATGACCATACCTTAAAGATTTTGGCCCCATTTACACCCAGTACATTTCTCAGTGGCTGACTTTACCGGTCCTGCAGATATCATTCCCCTTAGAAGTACCTGTTAGCAACCCTAAACCATGTAAGGTCAGTGGTGTTTGTGATAAATGCGTAACCGTAATGGTCTGAAAACATAATTAGATAGAGGTTTGAACCACACTCCTGGCAAATGTCAATGTGTGTGTAGGGCAAAATATTTTGTGAAATCTCTCACCCACTACATCACCCAATGCCACTATTTAGAATAGCTGGTGATGTTCATCTTAGAAGTACCTGGGACATCGTTCCTCCTATAAGCTCCATGGTGCATGCGATAAATGTGTCACACTGTAGTAGCAATACATAGGTAGGGGTTTGAAACTCAGTACCGGCAAGTGTGTGTCTGTCATCCGTATCCTGTGTTGGTGTGATTGTGTAATAACAGGATTCATTGAGGGGCGTGTTTTGCTAAATTATTATATTGAGGACCTAGTATATGTCCCAATGTCCACATTACAAGGCCAACAGTTGTCAAACACCATAGAGGTTGGTGTAGCCAATCCACAGCCCTAAATGTCTAGTGCCATGTGCAATGACTGTGACAGTATGGATTAGTGAACAATGTAAGCAACCCTTCTAATACTCAGAGACCACTCTCCACCCACAAATCATACACAAACACACTTAGCTAGACAGAAAGAATTATATAGGTAGTTCTGCAAATTGCCTCATAGATAGTACCCACAGTGTGATTGCAGTGGACTACATGCCTGTTGACCACAACAGTGCCACTGACATCAGAAAGTACTTTGATGTGTTACATCTCCTGACTGTGTGTTATCCAGCAAACATGGCACCCTGTTCCATCCCCTCAGTAACCCAATCAATATGTACAATGGCCCTTTTGCCATGTTCCCCACTGGATGCCTGCAGCAACTGTAGAGTCTGCAAATGTACCCCACAAAGGGAATACCATACCTTATACTGTTGCCCTGTATGGACAGATGCCAATAACTCCAATGAATCCCTGTATCATACTGTCTATGTAGGTGCAATCACTACCTCAATTACATAACCAGGTCTCACCAACGAGGCCAGAAATGCTACTTCTGAAGATACCGATCTGTCCACATAACATGCCCCAGAGACCTCAAGCACACTTCCACACTTCAAAGAACATGCATGTGGGACATGTGCACAACCCAGATACTGTCCATGTTGTTGTTGTTGTGTCTTTCGGCTTTTCCCGGTGAGGGGTCACCACAGCAGAACTCTGGTCCACTAATGATTGTCAGTAGATATTTATGTGCCATGTTTCCGGCACTGATGCACAACCTTCAATGAAGGTATGTCCATTCACGCATGTCTCCACACAGAAGACGCTCTAGCTGAGAATCGAACAGGACAACGTCTTACTGTGAGGCGACAATGCTACCGAGCACCACCACTGCAGTTCCAGATACTGTCCATGTTATGGTATATAAATCACATACATGTGAAGCAGTGCACATCACTGGCCACCCACAATAGAAATCTGGATGAGTGTATGGGGAATACAATACCCACTCCTGGGGACCACTCCAGTGACTATATTCCTGAGCCACACTATGAACTATTTTTATGTGGCCTGATGCCAGGGTATTCCCTTGGGCTAGCCTTGTAGAGCCTTCAGACCCATTCACCTACTACACACCTATGAAGCAATGAACCTATGGATCTCAGTACTGGCAAGTGTGTGTGTGTGTGTGTGTGTGTGTGTGTGTGTGTGTGTGTGTGTGTGTGTGTGTGTGTGTGTGTATGTGTCTGTGTGTGTGAATAGTAATCTCAGTGTGTTTGGTTGATGAATATCCCCTGTGGCTGTGGGTATTAGCAATTGGAGGTGTGTGCAAACCACAACATGTACCGTTCTCCATTCTTCAATAGATGTTGTAAATCAACATATACCTATGTACAACCAACATCCCTGTAAACTATGAGTCATATGCAGTCACTGTGTTACAGACCGGGGATTTCCGTGCACATACTGTACCCTGCCTATGACATGGTGGAGGTGTAACCACACTGCCCTACCCCATGGTCTTGCTGCAGGGCCACATCCTGGTGACACACAGATGCCTAGAATGGAAATGGGATACAGCATGTAAGAACACATTCACTCAGCACTTCACTTGTGGGGGGAGAGAGGGGTAAAGCTGGCAGTGAATGTGTTGCCTAGACTGTGGCCAGTATCTATTGTTTCAAGATAGGTATTAGCATTGTGCAGTAACTCACAGCAATTGTGTTTAATGCTGTGGAGGTTGTTGATGTAACTACCAAAGGCTGTTGTGACTGTCGTCAGTGTCTGCTGCATGTCTGCCATCATAGATGCCTGTAGGGATTCCATGCCATGAAGTATCCAAAGTTGTGTTTGAGGCTAATAATGGAGTTCAACAGTCATGGGACACCACCTTTCTCTGCAACAGTGTCCTCCTTCTGATGTACACTTTAGTAATGGCAGGGGACCATCACATTTTCTCCCAGTGTTTGGAGGACAGCGCCTAGGTTCTGTTGGCACTGGCTAGCACCATACATTCATGTGCCTGTTTGTACTGTGCCTATGTGTGTGATTCCATACTCATGCAGCTATTCCCATTGCCATGGGTGCAGTGAAGACATCCTCCCCTGTTTTCATGGATGCAAAGTCAACTTTGGAGAGGTTTTCCAAGGTGGTTACTTTTGTAGGGAGTATAGCTGACATGTTGAGTTCCAATTTGATTACAGCCTGTGTGAATCTCACCATGAAAGGATTGACATCTGTGGATGAGCAACAGTCCCACATTTAATTAGTCAACACAGGTTAAGATTGTTGCATCCTCTACTGGGGGTCAGTATGAGCTGGCCCAGGGCAATGGAAATGATGAATCCCAGAAGTGTTGTGCCACTGTACTGGTGCTTGGATACTTTCCCCAGGTGATGGAGGGGTAGTTGAAGACTCGTACTATGTCAATGTTGCACTGGATCATCATAGATGGCAGGGTGTTGAGGAATGTGCACTGACAGTTTATAGACATTGATGTGGACCCATTGCAGGCTATGGGCTGGATTGCACTATTACCCTAAGGCAGTTGTACCAGAAGTATCTCCAATGCATTATCATGGGATACTAGTCTGGAGGAGTTCCTAGTCCTAATGAATATGGAGACAACACCAACTGTGGAGGTGTTGTGTGGTCCATATTTGGGGGCTGACAGCTGTGGAATGCATCATAGCCTGATACTGCAGGTCTGCTGTCTGCTGCTGTGAACCACCTCTCCATTACAGCAGACATGTGTCCTCCACTCCAACGCCTGCTATGAGTGACTACATCCTGACAGTTAGATGTCTACTGTTGAGCAGCATGACCCTCAGATTGCATACATGTGTAGCTGTTATGGTGGTAATAACATTAGGAATACTGCCTAATAAGGCATCATAGGGGTGGCAAGACACTTAAGCCAGTACCTCAAAACCCAGCAGTGACACATGTAGGACATCTATGACAAGTCATCTGGTTCTATCAATCATGTAAACCCAAGCAGACAGGTACTGGATCTCCGGAGAATGACACATAACACGTAAGCCAATGTTGCAGTCAAACATCTGTTGATTGTACCATAGCATCATTCTGGGTGACAGCAGTACACTGCCCAGGGCTACTGTGACAACTGCCTGGACCACATAATCAGAGAGTTCAACCATGTCTCTTGTTATGTAGTCCAGTGAGGTGTGTCTCAAGTCATTCACACCCACATGGATAGAGAGTGATACTTGTAGTTGTGTAGTGCAATGACTGGCTGTGTCATGTGTTGGATGGTGGCATGTGATAGATATTTGGCTGTTAACTGCTCCATATTCAACTTAGTGAGTGGGATATGTGTGTGCCTCAGTACTGAGTTACCCATGATCACTGTAGTGTGCAGGGTGGTTAGCCTTAGGAACTTAGGTTGAGGGGCACACTGTATAAGTTAAATATGTGTCCCTTGGCAGGTGCCATGTCACAGTGTCTGAGTGGGTGCCTGTCTTGCTGGTCTGTGCTGTTTGGGTAAATGTCCAGGGAGTGCCTCTGGGAAGGTGGGTGTGTGACTTTTCATTGAATATCATGGCTGTCAAAGTAGGTGTCATGGTGAACTACGTGTTCTATATGGTCTGATGCAGGTGCTGATCTTATCCTCTTGACCTGCTAGTCCAGTCTTTGCTGGAGAGTGCATATGTCCACATTGCGTGATATATGGGTAACCCTCACAGGTCTGGGTGTTTGGAGTTTAGAGGGGAGGGTTGTCTGTGTATATGAGGCAGTTGCAACAGTTCTTCATAATGGACAAGTGCTCCAGGTTAATGGATGAAAGGACAGATAACCACCCTTCCAAAATGCCAGGAGGGTTGGACATAACTAGTAAGTACTGGGGCTACATCTGTGATGAACAAGTACTGCTGATGGCTCCCAGGTGTGCCACACTTCTTGATACAATACACTGGTGAAGTGCCAAGCCATAATGCTAGTTGAAGTTCAAGACAGGAAGAACTAGCATGATGTACAGGTAGAACAGAAGGCAGACTGTCTGCCACCTGTAATACTTTAACACAGCTGTACAGTTATCAGCAGCTTTGGCTATGTGAAAATTCAGTAAGCTCTGTAGCATGTGTGGTAACTGCGTAACACTATAGTAGACATAGTCAGGAATTCTAATCCCAATACTAACAAGTGTGTATGTGTGTGTGAATCATGTACTGTTTGGCTTATACCATTTTTGACCTGTGTACTACCCTATACACTTTCCTTTACTCCAATTTAGTAGGCCTGTTGATGTCATCCACCTTTGAAGTACCTTTGGAAGAGGTGAAAATATATAAGTTCTATGGTGCATCTGATATCCGTGTAGCACTACAGTAAGAATACCTAGATAGGCAGGAGTTCTAATCCTAATGGTGGCAACTGTTTGTGTGTGTGTGAGGATCATATCTTGTGCCGCTTATATCATTTTGATGTGTATACCATACACGGCTGGTGACCACATCCTGCTGCCATTACTTTATATAGTGTGGTAACAGCATCTGCCTTGCATACAGCAGGTTAAACCATTGTCCATTCCTCTGTACATATGTGTCTGGAACATCCATATGTTTGCAACCTATACATGGTTGGAAGTGGCCTGTGTGCCTTAAGAATGCCCATGTATGTGATATTATAGCCAAATAGGTCACAGTGAGTGTACTGGCACATTTGGCAGCATGAGGTATCATTCATGACTGAACATCATGCTGATAAGACGTCTGCTGTCCTCACAAGTGGCCAGCCTTGTAGGTGCAATACATGAGTCCAGATGCTTGGTTTTACAAGTGAACTTTTCCTGTTATGGGTCACATTAAAGGCTGGAAGAAGTGTGGACTGCCATATTGTGGTCCTAATTAGTATGTAACAGGAACACCTTGCATCTTAAGAGGGGTGTGTACACAATTTATATCCACTGTATGCCAATAATGTGTCACACATGACCCTACCTTAGGCCGTTTGTCCTGCCCATTTTGCTAGCCTATGTCCAGATGTCTTGGCAGGTGTTGATCTTATCCTCTTGACCTGCTAGTCCAGTCTTTGCTGTAGAGTGCATATGTACACTTTGGGTGATATTCATCAAAGATACCCACACCTCCAGGTTGGTGGCAAAGCACGAAACATCAGAGACTATCCATGTGCAACTAACAGTGGGTAAAACTGCCTTCCAGTTTATAGCCTGCTACAGACCACCCTCCCAAACCCAGGAACCCCACTCGGCCTTTCTGAGAATACTGGAAAATATGAAGGTCTCTCCAAACACCATTATATTGGGCGACTTCAACTACCCAAACATAGACTGGGACCATTACTCTAGCTCCAACACCCTAGCCCAAAGGTTCCTAAAATTTATAAACTCAAATGCTATGGAACAACTTGTTACCACTCCCACAAGAGGGGAAAACATACTGGACCTGATCATCACCAACATGGGGACTCTATGCTCCAGACCAGAAGTGTATCGCTCACTGGTAAGATCAGACCATAAACTAATCTCACTGGATATTCACATCCCGACCCCACCCCCTTCCCAGAAAACCACAGTGAAAAACTTATCTAAAGCAAATTTCACACTCCTCAAAACCGAGGTGGAATCCTTCAAAGCCCACGGGCCTGTGGAAAATATGGCCCAGACCGCAGAATCCTTTATAAACGCATTCTATGAACACCTTCAGGAATGCATGTATCATGCGATCCCAAATAAAACCAAGACCCAATCCTCCAAAGGCAGACGTCCTGTCTGGTGGACCCCAGCCATATACAAACTATACAATAGAAGGAGGAAGCTACTAAATGATAGAGCAAAATCCCAAAAAGGGAAGGCATCACTGATCAGTATTAGCAAAAAACTACGGGCACTCATAAAATTGTCTAAGGCCAGCTACGAGAGAAAAATTGCACAGGACACTAAGGATAATCACAAGGCTTTCTTTAGTTATGTTAGGTACCTGGGTGGTAATTCCCAGATATGCTCAGAATTAGTCCAAAATGACAAAAAATACACTGAACCCACAGACATTGCCAACATCCTAGCTGACAGGTTCAGCGAAAACTTCTCTCCCTCCCCACCAAAGGGCAAATATCTATCCCAGCAGAGTGCTGCCCCTGACATCTCAGATGCTCAGGTAAGAGCCGCCTCTCCAAAGCAAAAAACACAGCATCAATGGGACCAGACGGTGTCCCGGGCTGCGTCCTACATGAACTCCAAGAAGAGCTAAACCCAAACATAAAACTACTGTTCAATCTCAGCCTTACTACAGGATATGTGCCCAAAGAGTGGCGTACAGCAACAGTGGTCCCTCTCCATAAAGGTGGTGCCTCAACGGATCCTGGAAACTATCGCCCCATAAGCCTGACTAGCTTGGTCTGCAAAGCTATGGAAAAGATCATCATGGACCTCATAAATAAAGATATTGGGGACCTACAGCCACTGGATCCTACCCAGTTTGGCTTTGTTAAGGGCAGATCCTGCCTCTTAAACCTGGTTGATTTCTTTGAAACAGTCACCAAGGCCATTGACGAGGGGAAGGTGGTCCACACAGCCTACCTGGACCTCGCAAAAGCCTTCGATACAATACCTCACTCGGGCATTATAGATAAGCTCACCAGCTTAAATATAAACCCCTATGTCACTAGATGGATTGCAAACTGGCTCAAGGACAGAAACCACATGGTTAGAATTGCTGGAGCCATGTCAGACTCAAAATCAGTTACAAGTGGTGTCCCACAAGGCTCAGTCCTGGGACCTCTCTTGTTTGGTATATATTTCTCGGAGGTACAGGCCAACATGGAAGGACTGTGGCTGACCAAGTTCGCAGATGACTGAGTTCTGATGAAACCCGGACGATATCGGGTGAAAGCGCTTAACTGATAAACTGATTCTGTGACTTCAGTTTTATATTTTTATCGCATTTTATTGCATTTATTGTTTGTTGTTTTATCAGTAGCTGTTCGGGCTATTTTGGCGTATTAAAGATTGAATCTAGTATAATATATACCAGCTTGTTTTCAGTTCTTGGATTAGTTCAACAGCAGTCATTTGGAATATTGGTTACATTTAAGCGGAGAATTGGTTCTACGAAACATCCCAGCCAGCTGAGATTTGGTTTTATGGAGCGAATCACTTATTGGTGAACTCTTTCATTATTTTACAGTTGTGTATTCTGACTTTCAGTAGATGCCATATGCTGCCCGATTAAAGAAACTCCAGCTCTACTCAGTGGCATACAGCCTGTTCAGAGGTGATCTTTGCCTGACGTATAAAGCCATGTCCAACCCGGAATTAATGGACATGCTGCACCTCAGAAAATCCAAATCCCATCGAGCTACGCGCTCGAGAGACTTGAACCTCAGCACTGAAATAAATAGGACATGCTGGAGGGACAGATTCATAACCCAGAGGCTCCCTTCACTCTGGAATACAATCCCAGCCCAGGTTAGGCAGAGTCCCTCATTGACTCTCTTCAAGAGGAATCTTGATGAGTGGATGGGAGATCGTAGGTTTACCCCGAGTATCACTTCTGTGTCACTGTTAGACAGAGGCACAGTATACTAACCTCGAAAAAGGGCATAGCAAAATAAATTTAAAATGGGTGGCAAAAGCCAAACACATTCTGGCTAGGCTTATAAATGTCCTAGGGCAGATAGGCTAGTATGAACCTATGAACCTGTGAACCTATGAATAACCCTCACATGTCTTAGTGTTTGGAGTTTAGAGGGGCGGTTTGTCTGTGTACATGAAGCAGTTGCAACAGTGCCTCAGAATGGACAAGTGCTCCAGGTTAATGAGTGAAAGAACAGATAACCACCCTCCAAACATGCCAGGAGGGGTGGACATAACTAGCAATTATTGGGGCTACATCTGTGATGAATGAGTACTGCTGATGGCTCCCAGGTGTGCCACACTCCTTGATACAATAACCTGGTGAAGTGCCAAGTCATATAATGCTAGTTGAAGTGCAAGACAGGAAGAACTAGCATGATGTATGGGTAGAACAGAAGGCAGACTGTATGCCACCTGTAATAATTTACCACAGCTGTACAGTTATCAGCAGCTTTGGCTATGTGGAAAATCAGTACGCTATGTAGCATGTGCGGTAACTGCGTAACACTATAGTAGACATACCTAGATAGGCATGAGTTCTAATCCCAATACTAACAAGTGTGTATGTGTGTGGGAATCATGTACTGTTTGGCATATACCATTTTTGACCTGTGTACTACCCTTTACACTTCCCTTTACTCCAATTTAGTATGCCTGTTGATGTCATCCAACTTTGAAGTACCTTTGAAAGACATGGAAATGTATAAGTTCTGTGGTGACTCTGATATCTGTGTAGCACTACAGAACTTATACATTTCCATGTCTTTCAAAGGTAGATCGGCAGGAGTTCCAATCATAATGGTGGCAACCATTTGTGTGTGTGAGGATTATATCTTGTTCTGCGTATATCATTTTGATGTGTATACCATACATGGCTGGTGACCACCTCTTGCTGCCATTACTTTATATAGTGTGGTAACAGCATCTGCCTCACATGCAGCAGGTTAAACCGTTGTACAGTCCTCTGTACAGATGTATCTGGAATATCCATATGTTTGCAACCTATACATGGTCGGAAGTGGCCTGTGCGCCTTAAGAATGCCCATGTATGTGATATTATAGCCAAATAGGCCACCGTGAGTATACTGACACATATGACAGCGTCAATTGTCATACCTGACTGAAACATGATGCTGATAAGATGTCTGCCAATCTCACAGGTGGCCAGCCTTGTAGGTGCAATACATGAGTCCAGATGCTTGGTTTTACAAGTGAACTGTTCCTGTTATGGGTCACATTAAAGGTTATAAGAGGTGTTGACTGCCGTGGTCCTAATTAGTATGTAACAGGAACACCTTGCATCTTAAGATGGGTGTGTACACAATTTATATCTACTGTATACCACTAATGTGTCACGCATGACCCTACCTTAGGCCATTTGTCCAGCCCATTTTGCTAGTCTATGTCCAGACGTCTTGGCACTGACAAGTTATGAGGTATACTACAGGAATATTGAATTCACATCAGATAAGCCCCAGTGGTGACCATTGTGATGCAATACAGGTAACCCCAGGACACGTGAACATGCACAACAAGCAATATAACTATTACATAAAGTAATATAGCTATTACCGATGGTTGTGTGCATGGTAAATTGCATGCGCTTCACATGCCTGGTGTATTGCCAGGCAACAGCAGAACAATGTCATACTCACCAGATTCAGGCTGCTGTCTCATATACAGACCAGAGGGTCCTAGGTAGTTGTGAGAGTGAGTTACTGTCAGCAGACTCACATGTGGCCTTGGAACCAGATGGATGCAGCATGTCTGAACATCTACAGTACTAACAGCAATAATGCACAATGTCCTGTCCTCACCATAGATATGCACCTCTGTGCATTATAAAACCCCATCCAGAACTGGAATCGGACCTGACACATGCATGTAGATACAGATGCATGAATGTCTGATACATTAGTGTACTAATCCCCACTGGGCACTTACCTGCATGCTCCTTGTCCAGTGTGTATGTGCAACCCACCTCCACAATGCTTCCCTCAGCATCATGGCTTGTGCGTTGAGCGTGTGCCCCAAGTTTGGTGAGAGGCAATATATCAGTGTAAAAATTAACTTAAATCAGAGCTTTCGTTTGCGTGAACAAGTGAAAGATAAATGGGTGACTTGAAGCAAATGTCAAGATGAGATTTTCTGTCATGAAATTAATTCTCAAATAATTTCTTTATTTTTTTTTTTCTTTTTAGGACTGGACTGAGGTGCTCAAAAACTGAAAAAAGTAACCACATTTGGACAGTAAATATTTGGATATAAAATTTGCTTTCATGTGCTTATTTGGAGAAGGCATACATTTATAAGACCTACTTGAGGCTTGACCCTTACTTATCTCGGAATGTATTTTCTTCTAGAAAATATTGTTGTGAGACTTAAGTATTATTTTGAACCCCATTAAAATAGGATCTCTGTATGTTTTTAGGTAGGTGCGAGGATTGTAAATGGATCATCTGATACTTTCTTTTTCCCCATGTCTCTGATAGACAGAGGCAGACAGTAATGCCCAAACTAACATAGATCCCCATATAACCTCTAGAAACTTCCTTACTAACATACCAACTCATAATAAATGCACATGACACACAGGGACACGATTGGCTTGAGTTGCATGGCTAGGCTTATAAAGGCACTGATGGTCATTAGTGTTAAATAAAATTAAGAATTCAATACACAGGAGGTTCAGATTCAAAAATTTACTAGTGTACACCAGGAGGCAAAAAACGTACAAGTACTGAATTTTGTCTGACATGAAACAGGAAGCACACAATTTTATATAGGTTTAACATTTAAGCTATGCCCACCTTACTGATGTGATATGTCACAGGGCATCTACATCACTTTAGCTTACAGTTCTTTATTCATTAAATCTGCTGATGCTGTATATTTTAAAAAAACTTTTCCTCTAGATACAATACGGCCTTGCTATCCAGCTGGTCAGCCATAATGTCTTTCTGTAAAGTTACTTGTTCAAGGTTTCATATCAGTTTAAATACAATAGCAGCTTCAGTCTTTTAATGCACATCTTTGTTCTCTGTTACACTTTCTCACACAGCTGCGTGCTATCTTAGTAACACATATACAAGGCCAAATCATTCCAACAGGAAAGAGCAGAAGATTTCATTATTTCACACACTTAATTTCCTGACCCAGCAGATAATCACTTGTGAAAAGCATAAACATTAAAACTTGCTAAGCTAGCATTCTGCCAGGGTCAGAGATCAGCTTTGCTTCAAGCCACACTGCAGTTTCAAAACTACTTACATTTACACATGAATTAATCTGTGCTGTTATATGATTAATAGAATAAAATGCATTATATACTACTTTGCTTTTAAACTAGCATTTCTCATATATTTAAATACACATTTTTCTAACATTTTCCCCCCTATTAATACTTTTTATTCTATTTTGAAGTATGCATAGTGTCATTTCATCTCCTAGCCTTTTCCACTTAGGATTTTCAGCTAGGTGAGTCATTCAATCTATACTTCAGAAAAAGCGTCATCTGAGATCAATCTTTCAATCTCGATATCTTGGTAAAAAGTTTCAGTAACAGATACATCAATAAAATCTTTGATTAATCTTTTCATGCAGGGAATTCCACAGCAAACACATGCTCCTATTAGGAGTATACCCACACAAATGGCAATCAGAATATTCATTAGGATGGAACCCCACCCCCCCAAATAGATTCTGGAAAATGTCCGTCAGTGGGTTTGGGCCTGGTTCAGTCATGGCTGATACTTGCTGAATTACCTCTAGGTGGTTATTAATCTCATGACGATTATCGTGAATATAAGCACAACATTCTTATTTGATAAGCGTGCACGTGCCTCCTCTTGCCACTAGGGTGAAGTCAAGAGCCATCCGATTTTGTAGCACAACAGTTCTCATTGCATTCAGTTCATCAGTCACCAGTTCTAGGGCAGAAAAAGTTGCATTACTCATTACTTTGAGAAGTTTCGATAACTTCCTCAGCTCCCAGATCGATTTGACTGCTCCATAGGCTGGGAATATTCCTGCCCAGGATATAACACTGTCGCTCAGGTCCATATGAGTCAATTCGCTTTTGTCTTTTACTGAATTGTGGTCTTTCCAGCCAGCTTCGATCTTTCCAACTGGATTCACAGGTTTTTTAACTGGACCTTCGGGTTTTCGGGCTGCTTCTCTTATGTTTCGTATCTTACCCAAAGGTAATTCTGCAGTATGTCTTATTGCCGGAACCAAGTAACCCAAAAAACAACTGTCAGACCAATTCTCAGGTAACCATTTATATGCCTTTTTCCCACAAATAAAGTAACAGTTTTCTACTTTAGTACTAATACGCATCAGCCCTGCATGAAACATTTTTTGATCTGTAACTGAAATTGTTTAAACAGAACTGGATTTTTTTGAATGTCATTCATAGTTGTTTTCAATGAGTTCAAATACGAGTCATAATTAGTATTGCAAAAAGTATTGCCATTACTATTCTTAATATAACATCGGTAAGGTATGGTTATATTACAATTGCTCCAGCCCACCTGGAGGGTGTCATTTTTGAAAAAACATACAATTCCTTTTTGTGTGACAGGTAAAAATAAAGCTATTTTGTCCTGTGATCTCACAGTTCCTGTATCGAAAAGTAAATTCTCCCAAGTCTCATTTATCCCCAAAGGGACAGCGGACATTATCAGTCCTCCATATGCTGTCGGTATAGCTGTACAGACCCAGCAATTTGAAATGTTCATAGTCTCTGCATATGCACGTTTCATGGCTAGGTATGTGTTAAAATTTGGATGCTAGTCTATAGACGTTTCATCACGCCTTCCCACTTTCACTTGTGTGGTTGTGTGTAGGATGAACCACAGCAAGAGGAAAATTGTCACAATTACAGTTAATAAATGTACACTCAACAAAATGATTATGCAACATCTCTGGGGTTGATCTAAACTTCTATTCGCTTTGTTTTTGGCCATCTCGGTCTGGTTGTGTATCAGTCACAAAGTTTTTATCAAGTTGAAAGTTCTTTACGGGTTTACAATGCGTCAAATGAACCCAGGACATCCTCTCAGCCACTCTAACTGCAGTAGGCGTTGCCAACAGAACCTGACACGGTCCCTCCCACTTTGGACTCGCCCAGTTCTTCCTTTTCGTCACTTTCAGACAGATCCACGACCCTGGGGCCAAGACTGCTTCCACCGGTCTGGTCTGTTCCTTATCTGAAAAAGAGTTAAACTGCAAAACAGATTTATTTGTTAACAGTTTCCTCATATAACTAGCTAATGAACTGTCAGCCTCTTGCTCTGCAGGCATGAGAGCTTTCCACTGAGGCACATAATATGCTCTCCCAAAAACTATTTCAAAGGGAGTCAAACCCTTTACATTTGGAACCATTCTCATACTCAGCAGTGCTAAAGGCAGACAGTATATAGAATTCTTTTGGGTCTCCTCTACTAGCTTCCTAAGTTTGTTTTTCAGGGTACCATTGTACCTTTCCACCAGTCCTGCTGACTGTGGGTGGTAAGCACAATGGTTCTTTAAGGAGATACCAAAAAATCTCCCAAGCTGGTGAATCATCTGATTCACAAAATGTGTGCCATTGTCACTATAAATCCTTTCCGGAATGCCAAATCTAGGGATTACTTCTTTTATCAGGGCTTTTGCCACTGTTGCTGCATCCGGGTTTTTAGTTGGAAAAGCTTCTACCCATTTAGAAAACATGTCTACAATAACTAAACAAAACTTTTTCCCTTCACATTTATTCAATTCTATGAAATCCATACAAATAGTATGGAACGGGTATGGTGGTATAGGAAAACTTCCTTGCTTGGTTTTAAATGCTCCTTGTGCATGATGCTTGTTACAAGTATGACAAGCTGCACACAATTTTTTTGTGTAGTTTGTGTATCCATATGTTTGGAATATTCGATTTACTAACTGTACCATCCCCCCGGTTCAGACATGGCATTGCCCATGGCTCAACAAAGTTGCATATCTAAATAATTTAGACGGCAATATCGGTTTTCTTTCTTTCGAAATGTACAGTCCATTCTCAAGAATTGCACCTCGTTTTACCCATTTTTGTTTTTCTGCTTTTGTAGTAAGTGTCTGCATTGTTTTTAACATGTCTAAATCTAAAATCTCAGAGGGTTGTAATTCCTCATTTAAAAGTACAGTTTCTGAGTCTGAGGCTGCTTGCTTTGCAGCTGCATCAGCTCGTGCATTGCCTTTCGAAATCTTATCCTGTTGTTTTGTATGAGCTACACATTTACAAATAGCTACTTTGGTAGGTAACTGAATAGATTCTAATAACTCCAAAATAAATTGCGCATGATTAATAGGTTTTCCACTAGATGTTATCATTCCTCTATTTTTCCATTGTTGTGCAAATACATGTACTGTAGAAAAAGCATACTGACTATCAGTATATATGTTCACACTCTTGTTTTTTGCTAAAGTACATGCCCTCATCAAAGCTATCAATTCTGCTGCTTGTGCAGATAAGTTGTGTGGTAAGGATTGAGCTTCTAAAATTTCAATGTCTGTAACTACTGCATACCCCACCAGATTCTTCCCTGTAGGACCCCTTCTGCATGAGCTGTCCACGTAATATGTCACCTCGGCATTATCCAAGGGCATATCTGTAAGATCTTGTCTAGGTAAAGCTAACTGTTCAATTTCCTGCAGGCAGCTGTGTGGTGTGACCTCCGCAGGAATTGGAAGCAATGTTGATGGATTCAATGTCGTACATCGTTCAATTATCATATGAGGTTGGCTCAGCAGTATAGTCATACATGAAAGATGTCTAGCAGGAGAAAGGTATGCCACTTTCTCTTGCAGTAAAATTATTGCAACTGCATGAGGCACTCTCAATGTGAGAGGGTGGAATAACACCACTGAGGCCGAAGCCTGTACTGCCATTGTGGCTGCAACTACTGCTTGTACACAGTGAGGCAAAGATCACGCCACTGGGTCTAACTGTGATGAATAGTAGGCTATGGGGCGTTGCTTGTCCCCATGTTGTTGTGTCAATACTGATGTCAAATATCCTTGCTTACAATCTACGGTCTGAAGGAACCGTTTGTGATAATTTGGAAGTCCTAAAACTAATGAAGAAGCTATCAACTGCTTCAACCTGCAGAAAGCCGTTTCTGCTTCGGTTGTCCATTGTAAGATATCTTGTGCTGCCATTGGTGTCTTATATATCAAGTCAGTCAGTGGAGCAGATTCCAAAGCATAATTTGGTATCCAGCTCCGAAAAAAATTAGTTGTACCTAAAAAGACATCATTTCTTTCTTGGTTGTTGGTTTGGGTGCTTGCAAAATTGCTGTTTTTCTTTCCTCATCTAATATTCTACCTTCATTGGATATTACATATCCTAGGTATCTAACTTGTTTTTTCCAAAGTTGTAGCTTACTTTTGTTTACTTTGTGTCCTTGTGTCGCTAAAAATTTCAATAATGCTACAGTATCCTCCCTGCACTGTTGCTGGGTGGGGGCTGCTAGCAAGATGTCATCTACATAAAGTAGAATTTGACTACCTCCGGTGGGTAAACCCTGCCAGGTTGCTAGCCATTTCTTGTGCAAATATTGTTGGGCTCTCACAATATCCCTGTGGTAGTCGAGTATATGTATACCTTTTACCCTGAAATGTAAATGCAAACCAATATTTACTATCAGGATGTATAGGTATTGAAAAGAAAGCATTGCTAATATCTACCACAGAGAAATATTTCTGTTGCAGTTCTAAATCGTTTAACAAAGTATGTGGGTCTGGCACCGTAGGTGCTCTAGGTATTACTGCATTATTTACAGCTTGTAAATCTTGTACCATCCGCCATTCTCCGTTTACTTTCTTAACAGGAAATAGGGGTGTATTACATGGTGAATCAGGAGATTCCACCAGTTCTCCTTCTTTGAGTAATGCTGCTATTATAGGCTTAATTCCTATTTCTGCATCCTTTCTCAAAGGGTATTGTCTTTTCTGTGGTCTAAAAGCTGACTTTGGGGTAATTGTAACTGGTCCTGCTGTTCGAATAAGTCCTACATCTGACTTGCCTGTTGACCAAAGAGTTGTTGGAATTTCACATAAGGCCTTTTCTTCTTCTTCTAATAAAATGCTAATCAGCTGTCCTCACTAGACTGCAAGTGTACAGCTGGATGTGTCTGTGTCAACCAATTCAGTTTTTGTTTTTGTATCCCTTGTTCTGATAGTTCTAAATCAGTCTGCTTCTCCCATCTTGTTACTTTTTCTCCTAAATCTGCCCATTTGACACTTTTGTTCTTTGTCAAGCTGACATGTGGTAACCAATTTGATCTATACAATGCAAGGAATTCTTGAGGTAATGAACAGCTGACTACACTGTTCCCCTCAGTATCCCAGTACAAAGTACGCAAAACCAATCTAGTTGCACGATTTCTAAACAATTCTTGCTCATACTCTCTATCAGGTCCTGGTGTAGTACAGTAGTATAGAGTACAGTGTAACAAATGCTGTCGATCAGTGTCAAGGGAGGGGGCTTTACTGATGGCTACATTCATCAGTTCCTCGGTTACTGCCCCTGGACCAATCGTGACTAGGTCCTGGCTGTACCAGTAAAAGGTTTCACCCTCCGGTCGCACTACAAAGGTATCCATTTGTCTCTGTGCCTCCATACCTTGTACAGTTGGAACTACTGCTATGCCAAATATCTGCATAAGGTCCCTGCCCAATAGGTTTACTGGACATTTTGCAGAAACAACAATTTTACTTCTCTGGGTCATACCTGAAACAGGGTCAGTTATTGCTATATCATGGGAAAGCGGTTCCCTGTATAGCTGTCCATTTGCGGCTTTTACTAGTATATAATCAGGTGATTCGGAATGTTCTGGTAACTTGGAGGGGTGTATCAAAGTCCATGATGCTCCTGAGTCACACAGGAATTTGACTTCCCTTCCCTCCACCAGAAGTGTAACTTCTGGTTTCGTATCTGCTAAGTAGAGCTCTAAGCTCAATAATGCTAAGTCCAAAATTTTACTTTCTTCATCCTCCATATCTACTTGCACTTCCTCAACTCCGTCTATCACATTTACATTTGCTTTTTGTTTATTAACCTTTCCTGATGAGTTCTGACTTTCACTTGATGTATCCTCACCATCATATAGTCAGTCCTCATCTCCCTTATCTTCTGTGATTACCTTTTTGTTTTGCCTACAATCCCTTGCTAGATGTCTCTTTTTCCCGCACTTGAAGCATTCACCTCTCTTTTTCCTTTCTTCAAAATCTTCTGATTGTTTGTCAGACTGTTTGTTTCCCTGGGCATTCTTCTTGCCCTGTTTACCTGACTGTAATACAAATACTTCAGCTCCGTCTTCAGCAGTGAAGACTTGCGCTTTCTTTTTCTTTTTACTATTAAAATATCTTTCAGCATGTCTAGCGTATTCGAGTAAGGCTTGTAGCCTCCCTGTTCGATGGTCTATCATATGCTTTGTAATGAAGCTACTAATAGGTGCAATGCTACCTTTCAAAAATGCATTTTTTAATTGTTGTTCATACTGGGAATCATTCGTTTGGTTCTCAGGAACCGACATACCGCTATGATTATTAAAACATTCTAATAATCTAGCATAATATCCATCTATTGTCTCATTTTCCTGTTATATGCATTGATTAATGCAAGTCCAGTCTGCTCTGGGTTTCCATTTCTCAGAGATTTGGTCTGTCAGACCTTTCACTCTGTTGTCTAACTTTGCGTCACTATGTGGTTGTGGTCTAAGCTCCGCATTATGAGGATTCCAGGTGCCACAAATCATGTGCCAATCTGGACCTATAATTTGTCTTACTACTTTTTCTACTTCTTCCCCATTCAAGTGGTAACTCAACCTCATGCCTTGTAAATCTTCTAAAAATTTCGTAAAATTAACTTTCGGATGGGGGATTCCCTCAGTAGCCTTCCGGATATCCTCCAGTGTCCATGGTCTATATACTAAGAGTGTTAGATCCTGCCCTTCCTGTCCTGCCTGAGGATTTGGAACTTCTATAAGTGGGCATATTTCTTCCTCACTCTCGTCCTGTAGATTTCTCTCTATTTGGTATGATTCTGTGTCCCTATGTGTTTTACGTGTTCAGGACCTAGTTTCAATAGGATCTCTAACAAATGGTTGTGGTCTTGCTGAAACTTCAGGATAACGCGGAGGTGGACCAGTCTGTCCACTCACTTCATATCCTGAAAAGGGTAAGGGAGGGGGCAAGGGAGGAGGAGGAGGAGCTGTCGCTATTACCAAGTTATTATCCTCTTTGTCTAAAAATAATGTTTTTGAATTTTTAAGCTTTGGTTCTCTACGATTTGCTTCCTCAATCCACCTGTGTGCTTGAGGAATGCCTAGATGGCGTTACTTTTTTGCCTGACCTCCCGCGTCAGATTTAATCTGTTTAAGGCATTTAACTAGTGAAATTTTATCTAGTTTACCATCAAATTCATATTTACTAACACATTTCGTATAATACCTAACGTTATCAGAACGTTGTAATTGCATATATTTCGCGTCTTCGGTTAGGGGCGGATCTCGCGAGGTTTTAGTGCACTGATTACCCATGTCAAAGAAAATGTTATGTAACCCTTTTTTATCACGTGATATCAAGTTCTCAGTTCCTGTTCACAGTTTATCTAGAATAACCGCCTACCTTATTCTGTTACCCTGATTTATGACCAAATATACAGTACTTCCTTTTGTCCCTGATCTGCAAAACAAATCTTGACAACAATATACTGTAATCTAGTCCCTGATCTAAAACAGAAAAAAGGCAAATTCTTCCTACCTGAGCCTCCGGTATTGAACTGTTCAAGTTCTGCTTTTCGGCCATAGATCAGAAAGTGGCCAGCCTCTTTGCACACGACAATTCAGTCGGAGGTCTTTTCACTCAAGAAGAACCATTTTGGTAACTTCTCCTGCGCAGTATTCGACCACCGATATGCTCTGATCTGCGGCTTACCAAGGGAATTCTGTCTACGAAGGACCAAACTGTTAAATAAAATTAAGAATTCAATACACAGGAGGTTCAGATTCAAAAATTTACTAGTGTACACCAGGAGGCAAAAAACGTACAAGTACAGAATTTTGTCTGACATGAAACAGGAAGCACACAATTTTATATAGGTTTAACATTTAAGCTATGCCCACCTTACTGATGTGATATGTCACAGGGCATCTACATCACTTTAGCTTACAGTTCTTTATTCATTAAATCTGCTGATGCTGTATATTTTAAAAAAACTTTTCCTCTAGATACAATACGGCCTTGCTATCCAGCTGGTCAGTCATAATGTCTTTCTGTAAAGTTACTTGTTCAAGGTTTCATATCAGTTCAAATACAATAGCAGCTTCAGTCTTTTAATGCACGTCTTTGTTCTCTGTTACACTTTCTCACACAGCTGCGTGCTATCTTAGTAACACATATACAAGGCCAAATCATTCCAACAGGAAAGAGCAGAAGATTTCATTATTTCACACACTTAATTTCCTGACCCAGCAGGTAATCACTTGTGAAAAGCATAAACATTAAAACTTGCTAAACTAGCATTCTGCCAGGGTCAGAGATCAGCTTTGCTTCAAGCCACATTACAGTTTCAAAACTACTTACATTTACACATGAATTAATCTGTGCTGTTATTTGATTAATAGAATAAAATGCATTATATACTACTTTGCTTTTAAACTAGCATTTCTCATATAGTTAAATACACATTTTTCTAACAATTAGCTTAGCATATACCTATGAACCTATGGAACTATGACCCTATTTTTGAATTTCTCATTGAGTTCAGTGACAAGTGAGGCATTACCTTTTGTTAAACTGTTGATGATATGTGCACATCATGATTCCATTTATTATTGGGAGTTTGGTTCACAGAAGAATCTTAGTTCAATATAAATTTATATACAGTAAACAACCAAAAAAAGAAAATGAAACTGTTGAATTTACTGACCATATGTTTGAGAAAAACATAACTTTATTGTATGAACAGATGTTGGATGCTAAATAAAATAACAGAACTATGTGGAGCCTCCTAAACAAATAATAACTTTTATTATAGCTATATTTTTGTCGAAAATGTGCCTTTAGCTCTAGTGGCATAAATTTATGAAGACTGATCATGACTCATGGGACCTGATTTAAATAACATTTCAGTTACCTGTTGTGGCTGGACTAATCATAGGTCCATACGTAAGTACTAGACTAGCTGCTCTTATGGGCCATTTTAAGCCTAACCAATTTTCCTCAAAAGTTTGAATCAAATCCCGTGCTTCTGTATGTGAGGTAAATATCTTTGCCATTATGCTAACCCCCATGTTGGACTATGTGGACTATGTGGTAAGATCAGCACACCCATTTCTGGTGGAAAAGTGCTAGCCCTCTGGTATGGCTGTACCCCATTGCAACTAGTCACTTGCATGAAAGTCACTGGCATGGAAGAGGATGTTTTTGAAATGTAAAGCCAGAGATTTAAGCCCATGAAGGATATGTGCACATGGGAACATGCACATGTTAGATAGCGTATACCAGATTCCCTATGTTGCTGCTCTGCTTATGTCGCTATTAGAGGAGGGATTAAGGTAGAGTTAGGGTAGGGGAAAATAGTTTTTACCTACATCAGCAAGAGTCTGATGTTGATTGGATGAAATCCTTCATGCTTGTATTGGCTAGAAGATTAGGGGCCCTTCATGGTCATGGAACAGTGGGTAAGCATAACTCAGTCTATGGGTAAGACAAGGCAATTCTGCAACTGTTAGCCGAAACAGTAGCTGTTAGAACAGATGATTATAGCTATGAACTACTTATAATCTGATTCCTGTGGTCTAGGTTTTGTTTTCATGAGCTCTGTTTGACCAACTGTATGACTCAGAGTATGTCAACTATCAAGTCAGACAGAGCTTGAGGGCTGAATTTGAGAAAGTTCCATGTAGATTAGTGTTATGCTATAGTTAGCAAATAAAAATAAAAATAAAATATTAAAAATATCTTTATGGCTGCCTGCATACTTTGCAACTGTCCAGAATTGTGCAGAATGTCCATAATTTTATAGAATGTACAGATTTTTTAGTGATATTTTTGATCTGTTCCCCTTAAGCTACATGATTTACTGGAAATTCATTAAGGAGTTGAGTCATTAAATAATGACATATATTTGAATTTCAGACTTCATATAACTCAGAAAATGCATGATAGTGCAAAACCCAAGCATTACTTAAAATCCATCCCTGATTTTCAACCTTTTTCCTCACATTATTTTTGCCTTTAACCAGAATTCTTGCACAAAGAGGTTGAAACGTATGACTGCCTAAATAAAAGACTCCTCTGGATTAGGCAGAAACAGATGGCATGTGTACAAAAAACACACAGAAAAACTACCATGTTGGTAGATTTCTGTGGAAGTTTAACCATGGTAATGTTTCGATAAAGAGCCAGATATGATGTAAAAGCTTTTCAGAAAAATTTTCACTTGGCAGCTAAGAAAAATTATGCACTTTTTATTACAATGAGAAATCATTAAAAACATTTGTAATAAATTGCTTCAGAAATTGCATACTACAAAGTATATATTTTATATTAGTAACTCATAAGGTATGAAACATTAAACTATCACACATTAACCACATTGGTTAAAATAGGTAAACTTAAAAGAAAGTATATTTGCCAGGAAAGCTCTGGGATTCAGTTGAAGTGCCTGACTGTATGCTTTTTGAACAGCACAATTATTGGCTATTATAGTTAAGAATCGGAGACAGTTTTGGTCAAGAAAAAAAAATGTCTGATGAAGCGCAGAAGGCAACTGCAAGTGCCTTTCTTATTTCTCCCCTAACATACATCTCAACAATCTTAACCAATCTACAGACAACACAACTTGCAAAATTAGAGCAATCATACAACAAGACTGCAAAGTCTGTCACCAGACTTCCTAAAAAACCTAACACTGTGTAGCTCTGAAATGGCTAAACTCTATCAACTCCCCTAACCTCCTTAAACTCATCTAATTAACTAAAATAGCACAAAAAATCCTCTGCAACCAACAAGCTTTTCCCTCTCTCAGCAGTCTAATCCACTGACACACCCCTTCTCATACTCTCTGTTCATCTGAAAATTTTCTGACAAATGTGACTCCCTCACACAGCTCTCATGGGGTTTCATGTGACAAAACAGGGAAATTTTCTCCTAATCTCCCACTGCAAAATAAATCCATGAAAAACTTTCAAACAGAATACAAACTCCTTCTTGACGCATGGAAATGTCACTGCTCCAAACCACCTGACTAGCTCTTCCCTCCCATTCTACCTCTCCTCACCCAGTAGCACACTGCTACCACTTACTAGTGCACATCTTAAGCAGACTCAATTCTTCTAAGTTAACCATCATCAGAATGCCCCCCCCAGTATACCACTGACCTTCTCAAGGTTCTCATCCCAAACACATAGTCTCCTCCTCCCCTTTCCTTCCATGTCTTCTGTTACATATCCTTCACTAACGCATCACTCACAGAATTTCATCCCTATCTTGTCTCACATTAATCTTCTCCTCTATCCTTATCCATGGCTCTCATTTACATTATGACAATATATCACACACTCTCTCTCTCGCTGCTCATTCTTTTAGGCTCTACTTTCCATTACCCAACAATCTCTCTCTCTCTCTCTTCATTCTTTCCCACTTGTATAAGCCTAACCTGGGCACCCAGTAATTATTACCCCTCATTACTTCAGTGCCTAACTATCTCCAATACTGTTTCATATAAAAATTTCCTTTAAAGTAAATGTATTGTACAGTGCAACCACCAAAACTGTCTCTGTATTCATTTTGTATAAAATGTTCACTTTAATGTATGTCTACTAAAGTATTACTTGCAAAACTTTCTTAGTATAACATTTTGTAAAACATTCACTTTAATGTATGTATATTGTTCTTCTTCTTCTTTCGGCTGCTCACATTAGGGGTCGCCACAGCAGATCAACTGTTTCCATTTCTTCCTGTCTTCTGCATCTTGCTCTGTCACACCAACCACCTGCATGTCCTCTTTCACCACATCCATAAACCTTATCTTAGGCCTCCCTCTTTTCCTGTTACCTAGCAGCTTCATCCTTAGCATCTTTTTTCCCAGTATACTCTGCATCCCTCCTCAGCACATGTCCAAACCAACGTAATCTTGCCTCTCTGGCTTTGTCTCCAAACCTGCCAACCTGGGCTGACCCTCTAATATACTTATTCCTAATCCTGTCCATCCTCGTTACACCCAGTGCAAATCTTAACATCTTCAACTCTGCCACGTCAAGCTCTGACTCCTGCCCTTTTGTCAATGCCACTGTCTCCAACCCATATAACATAGCTGGTCTCACTAACCTCTTGTAGACCTTTGCTTTCACTCTTACTGGTACTCGTCTGTCACAAATCACTCCTGACACTCTTCTCCACCCACTCCATCCTGCCTGTACTGTCTTCTTCACCTCTCTTCCACACTCACCATTACTCTGAACTGTTGATCCCAAGTACTTAATCTCATTCACCTTTGCCACCTCTACTCCCTGCATCCTCACCATTCCTCTATCCTCCCTCTCATTCACACACATATATTCTGTCTTAGTCCTGCTGACCTTCATTCCTCTTCTCTCTAGAGCATATATCCACCTCTTTAGAGTCTCCTCCACCTGTTCCCTACTCTCGCTACAGATCACAATGTCATCTGCAAACATCACTTTAAAGGAAATTTTTATATGAAACCTCAGTGTCACTGCTCGACAGAGGCAGCAAAATATAATGTCCCATTCCCATACTCAGAAAAAGCAGCCACAAAACAAAAAATGCTGGGCTTATAAATGCCCTCGGGCAGATAGCCTAGTATGAACCTATGAACCTATGAACCTAATCATAGTCCACGGGGACTCCTGTCTGATCTCGTCTGTCAACCTGTCCATCACCATTGCAAATAAGAAAGGGCTCACAGCTGATCCTTGATGTAATCCCACCTCCACCTTAAACACATCTTTCACTCCCACTGCAGACCTCACCGCTGTCACACTACCCTCGTACATATCCTGTACCACTCTTACATACTTCTCTGACACTCCCGACTTCCTCATACAATACCACAACTCCTCTCTAGGCACGCTGTCATATGCTTTCTCTAAATCCACAAAGACACAATGCAACTCCTTCTGATCTTCTCTGTATTTCTCCAACAACACTCTCAGAGAAAACATTGCATCTATAGTGCTCTTTCCTGGCATGGAACCATACTGCTGATCACTAATCATCACCTCCCTTCTTAACCTAGCTTCCACTACTCTTTCCCATAACTTCATGCTGTGACTGATCAATTTAATCTCTCTGTAGTTACTACAGCTCTGCACATCACCCTTATTCTTAAAAATTGGTCCAAAACACTTTTTCTCCATTCCTCAGGCATCCTCTTACTTTCCAAGATTTCATTAAACAGTCTAGTTAAAAAACTCCACTGCCATTTCACCTAAACACCTCCATGCTTCCACAGGTATGTCATCAGGACCAGCAGCCTTTCTGTTCTTTATCCTCTTCATAGCTATCCTTACTTCCTCCTTGCTAATCCACTGCACTTCATGATTCACTATCCGCACATCATCCAACCTTCTCTCCCTCTCATTCTCTTCATTCATCAACCCCTCAAAATACTCTTTCCATCTGCTCAACACACTCTCCTTGCTTGTGAGTACGTTTCCCTCATTATCCTTTATCACCCTTACCTGCTGCACATCTTTACTATCTCGGTCCCTCTGTCTAGCCAATCGGTATAGGTCCTTTTCTCCCTCCTTAGTGTCCAACCTTTTATGCAACTCTTCATACACCTTATCCTTAGCCTTTGCCACCTCTCTCTTTGCCATGCACCTCATCTCCTTATACTCTTGTCTACTTTCTTCATCTCTTTGACAATCCCACTTCTTCTTCACCAACCTTTTTCTCTGTATACTCTCCTGTACTTCTTCATTCCACCACCAGGTCTCCTTGTCCTCCTTCCTCTTTCCCGATGTCACACCAAGCACCTTTCTAGCCATCTCTCTTACTAGCTCTGCTGTAGTTACCCAGCTATTCGGTAACTCTTCACTGCCACCCAGTGCATGTCTTAACTCTTCCCTGAACATCACCTCACAATTACCCTTTTTCAATTTCCACCATTTGATCGTTGGTGCTGCCCTCACACTCATCCTCCTCTTCTTGATCACCAATGTCATCCTACAAACCACCTTCCTATGCTGCCTAACTACACTTTCCCCTGCCACCACTTTACAGTCTCCAATCTCCTTCAGATTGGCCCTTCTACATAAGATACAATTCACCTGTGTGCATCTTCCTCCACTCTTGTATGTCACCTTTGTTAAAATATGTATTCATCACAGCCATGTCCAGACTTTTCACAAAATCCACTACCATCTGACCTTCTGCATTCCCTTGCTTAACACCATACCTACCCATCACTTCCTCATCCCCTCTGTTTCCTTCACCAACATGCCCATTGAAATCTGCTCCAATCACCAGTCTCTCACCCTTGGATACAGTCATCACCACTTCATCTAACTCATTCCAAAAATTTTCTTTCTCATCCATCGCACACCCAACTTGTGGAGCATATGCACTAACAACATTCATCATTACACCATCAATTTCCAGCTTCATAAACATCACTCTATCCAACACTCTTTTCACCTCCAAAACACTCTTAGCATACTGTTCCTTCAGGATAATGCCTACACCACTTCTCCTCCCATCCACACCATGATAAAACAATTTGAAACCACCTCCGATACACCTAGCCTTGCTCCCCTTCCATCTGGTCTCTTGCACACACAATATACCAACCGTCCTTCGGTCCATCATATCAGCTAACTCTCTCCCTATACCAGTCATACTGCCAACATTCAAAGTTCTGACCCTCACTATCACAGTTCCAGCCTTTACCTGCCTTCAGACATGCCTTCCGCCTCTTCTCCTCCTTCGGCCAACAGTAGCCCAATTTCCGCCAGCACCCTGTTGGCCAATAGTATTGGTGGCAGTCATTGTTAACCCGGGCCTCGACCGATCCGGTATGAATTTCTGTACTGTTTTCTGCATGTATGGTTTGGCAAAATTTTACTCTGGATGCCCTTCCTGACGCAACCCTCCCCATTTATCCGGGCTTGGGACCGGCACAAAGAAATGCACTGGCTTGTGCATCCCCAGTGGCTGGGTTAATGTATGTATATTGTTCAGTGCAATTAATTCATTTTGGAACTCTAGATATGTCTTATTTTATAACTTTATAGACTCTTGTTTTAATACATGTTTTATGCATTATCATATTAACATATGTAACTACTGAACTTTTCTTGGCTCTCTATTGAAAAGTCAGAACTTGAAATGCCAAGTGCCAACAAGCTGCAAAAAAAAAAAACTGAAAACACAGGAAAAGAGTGAATCTTGAAAAACTCTTTTTTCCTTTAAACTTCTTTTTGTGGGGGGCAACCCATCCTACCCCTCTCCATATGGGGGCAAACTCCCCACCCCTCAAAGTTGTATATACCAACTCTGAGATCACCATAACTCAAGAAAAAGAGAATATTCCAAGAAATGGCATTTCAGACTTAGTATATGTAAGTCTGTTCTTTTAGCCATGCAGTTTCTATATTCCAGGACTTGGTTCAGTGGGTCCTGACATTTCAAATGGTTATTGATTTTCTCCCAAAACTTCCACTAAAAAGGGGATTTAATTCCCAGTTAGACTTTTCCCTGGGTAACAAATGTAAATAAATAAATAAATAAATGCATACATAAAATGTACATTCCATCATGTGCCATAAAAGCTCAAAAACTCAAACCCCACTAGAACCCCTAGACCTGATGCCACTCCAATGTTGCCAGTGCATTCAATGAATCCCCCAACAGGCTTATCTTGTTTGCAATTCCAGTACCTCATCTGGCCTGGCACAAATGTCACTAGGGTGCTGGCAAGATTTCAGTCTGACAAAGTGCCTAGACTGAAGATGGTGAATTCTAATATTCCCAGTGATAATATTTTCCTTCCTCACTTCCCTAACTAAATTTCTTCTCTATCTTACTTCCTATCTGACCTAAAATCCTACCGCAGCTGCATAATGCAAATCTAAATTTTCAGGCAGGCATTCATAGACAACAATGTTTGCCTCGGAAAACATCTACTATGTGTTGTGAAATTAACCTGTTATTAAATGTTAACATTTGAATACTAGATCATACATCAAAATATTTGATTAATAAGTGGAAAAATATATTTGATAAAATGAGCTGACTAATCAAAACGTCTTAGCTGTGAAATGTAGGGATATACACACTGCAGCTGATAAAAAACTTATGTGACTTTTGCAGAGACATCATTCATGCAACAAAACATTAAAAATGTATATGAGATTGTACCTCAAAGCATTATTGGACAGACTTAAACAATCTTGATGAATCTGCCAAAAATGTAGTAGTAACTGAAGATGTATTGGAATAAAAAGATGAAAACAATAATAATGTGGAAAAAGGAAACCTCAGACATAGGAACATCAAGAAGCTTTTGACATGTTACATAGTGATGACAGTATTAATAAACATGAAATGTTGCAAGGAAAAACAAGATTTTAATGCAGAGGTATAATGTTAAGATGGTTAACAGAGGAGTGAAGAGTGTGTAATTGTGAGAATTAAAAAAAAAAAAGACAAAAAATAGTAAAGTGGGTTGAAGAAAGACTAGCTTTAATTAACTAGTTTTAGCATTTTGGAGGCCCCTAACAAGTGTCAAGTTTTTGGATCCCTTAACACTTCCAGTCTAAGTATCACCCTATTACTGCCACCTCTCTTAAGCAAACTATTAGTTCATGCTGCAAGTTTTTAGGGGTAGAATGCATAGACTGAAGAACTGCAGCTACAATGCAGTTAACATTACAAAAGGCCTGTGTACAATACCATGTTGGCACATCTCACAGAGGGACATTCCAAGTGATTGGCATTTTATTGAAATGATGTTATATTACAACAGCCCTACATAAAGAGCTAGCCTTAGTTGAAATGAAACTGTAGGCTAAGGCCACTATGCAGTCATCCAGTGCCTACTGTTTCACTTTACTACACACAGGCACATCATCCAGTGCTCCCTAGGTTTGATATACCATGCATATTATTTTTCCTCTTTTCTTGCATTTTGCCTTACCTTCAGCTTTTTCTAGTAACATTGACCTTCTAGATGTTCTGAAGAGCATTTTATAGTTTTTTTACACAACATTTTCATCCAGTCATGTCTGGGACAAACGTTATGACCAAGGAAAAAAATTAAAGAAATTTAGCATTGCTATTAACTTTATTTTTTCTTCTGTCTGTTTAACAGAACTTAACTAGCCAAGACACAAGAGTAACAACTTAACAACTGTGTAGGAAATTAATGAATTAAGCTGGGGAAGCCCCCAGAAGCCATAGAGTTCTAGGTGCTCTAAGGTATATTTGACAGAATTTTCCAACCTTTTGATCCAGCAGTAATCTGAACAAAAATCATGAATAAGAAAAGATAATCAGTCTTGTTTTTTTTTTCATTTCAAGGAAGACACAAGCAGTGTACAAGAATTACTATCCAAAGCTGACAATAGCTTATGGTAAACTAAAAAGACAATTGTTTGAAAGGATACATAAATTCTAGGGAATACTGCCTGCCCCCACAAAACAAAGAAATAACCCAGTCATTATCTATGCATCCATATCATGTTAAGCTGACATGAAATCAAGGGTTCAATTGGCCAGTGTCATGTATTTCAAGTAACTGCTGTCATACACATACATAGCATGCCTTCTCAATCCCTTCCCTCAAAAGGTATCCATCTGTACATGTGACAGATTTATGATTTTTTTAATGTATTCCAACTCGTTGCTCATAGACAGTACCCTTCAGCTAGACAAGCTATAGTGATCTTCTTTGCTACCTGTGAGGTCTGAGAGTGAAGTAAAAGACACAG
Organism: Protopterus annectens; assembly: GCF_019279795.1. NCBI lineage: Eukaryota > Metazoa > Chordata > Ceratodontiformes > Protopteridae > Protopterus > Protopterus annectens. The sequence goes on from NC_056726.1 coordinate 1,927,451,408, forward strand.
TGATCAAAATGTCACTAGCCCCAACCAAGCCATAATGACCTCCTTCACACACACTGATGAGATTTGATTGTGATGACAATTAAAGAACTAATGACCATGCCATTCACAGTCTGCGCCACAAGTTACAGCAATCTTTTATACACACCGCTGAGCAGGGTTGGTTTAAGAATGGGTGTGGCTGAGGGCAGATGTCACCACTAAGTCAATGTCAAAATCCATTCATACAGTTGAGAATGTGGAGGCCACTAGAGCTCTGGAAGCTCTAGGGATATGAACGTCCTGTGATGTATTTCATAACTTAGTTTTTTTTTTTTAAAGATAATTACTTGTTAAATAGATTTTTGGCTGTTAGAAGAATTATGTATGTTTCTGGTACTATTGTGCATTTCCATAGAAAAAAATTCCATGATATTTGTGCACACACACACACACACACACACACACACACACACACACACACACACACACACACACACACACACACACACACACACACACACAAACATGCATGCAAATAAAGCATAAGCCATAGTAATACTAGTTTTACATGGATGTTAGCAAATAGCAACACATTGTGCACCATTAGTACTGCTGAACGAGATCAGTGACTGTTGTTTAGCAGTCATCAAACAGCAGCGGTTGCTATTTTTAATCACGTCACTGTAATGCATACCTGTCTGTGTCCTCCATTTCACAGAATGTCCCTGATTTTGCTTTGTTTGTTTAATTATTTATTTATTTGTTTATATTCTCTGTCCTTTGTAAACATTTTGATTTGCTGGTAACTTATTCAGGACACCCAGTAATACTAGATATTAGAGTTTCATACTTTTTATCGTTCAGAAAATACATGACACAAAACATGTTATTCTATTAAATTTTATGTGAATTTGAATAATTAGAGCCATATATAAAAAGTGTTTTTTCTGGTTTCTAGCCTTATTTTTTTATTTTTCATTTTGCCTAGAATTCCTGAACAAGGAGATTGGGAATTATATTATCTGCTTTCCTGCCAGTATTTATAGAACTATCTGAAAGAGAAAACCATCCTTGAAGATCAAAAGTATTGACTCTTCTTAAAATTCCAGGCAAGTGCTGAGATCACTTGCCCTGGTTTGTAGATCTCTAATACTTACCTCACCCTGACTTAATTCACTGATTACCAGCTTTATCCTAACATGGTCAAATAACAACCATGTGTTAGATAAAGTCCATAATTATAGAATGAATTATCTTTTTTCCCCTCCTCAATCCCCAATCAACAGCATCTTTTGTGGAGACTCCACACAGTCAAGAATGATCAGGGATCTTCCTGCAGCTATGTGTACTGTACTTGCCTAACACCAGCTATAATGTTAATTTTAGTGGACAGAATCCCCATCAGACAGATGCCACCACATTAAGGGCACTATGTCAGTGGCAAAACATTTAATGAATTACACAGCCTTCTGCCTGACAAAACACTGTCACTGCAAACAGTGGCATCACTGAAATTTAAAGGAAAAGTGGTGTCAATCCTTAGCATTCTTCATCCTATGTACACATGATTCATGTATGAGCTCTTACTGGTTTGACAAACATGTAAGAAAATATAAATAAGATAACTTACTCTGGTTGGGGGACCGTCAGAACCAGAGGGGATTCTCAGTGACCACAGGGTTTGCTGGTCCATAAAGCTGCCTGTGAGCTTCATTCAACTAATTTAAAATGTTAAAACAGGATTATGTGCTGGAACCTCCCCTGTTTGACATCTACTTTTCCAAAGTAAAAACCAGTACTCTGGCAAACAAAGTTTGCAGATTCTGCCAGCTAAGAGCAGTCATTGAATCCCCAAATGACATCTTGCAGGAAAGTTTGTCCGAAATAAATAACTGGTGCCAAAATAATGGACTGAAACTAAAAGCCAGAAATGCATTATTGTATCCTTTGAGAAGTCATTTACCTGAGAGAAATATCACATTGATAATACAACCCTAGGAGTTGACACAGTTGACACAGTTGTTCAGGATTTGAGTGACCTAACTGTTGACTAACATGTGTCTATTGTTGTATGAAAGTCCTTCTGCACTTCATAGCTTATATGCAAGAGATTGTGTGTCTTTCCTTTTGCATTGCACAGCTTATAAACAAGGGATTGTGTCTTGATCTAGGGATGTCATTGTCCCCTTTTACGCAGGCCTTTTTAGGCCAGTTATTGAAAATATTGTCCACTTTGACATGTATCTCCAGACACATCCGACAACTGGAACGTCCACAGAGATGCGTTACTAAAAGGATAAAAGGACTAAATAACATTTTCTACATGGACTGACTAAAAGCCCTGACATTATACTTGGTATTATACAGGCTGCTAAAAATTGACCTGTACCTATCATTCATGGCATCCAAAGAAATTACTGATGGATTTACTGCACATTAGCAAGTCAGATGGCATCAGAAATACTTGGTCTAGGGATCTGAACCTCATCTGCAACATCAACAGAATGGTTTGGAGATATAGGTATTTCTCACAGTGGATACTCTTGCTCTAGAAGATACTCCAAATCCACATAAAACAAAGTTAATCCCTGTCCATACCAAAGAGTATCTTAGGTCTACGGATGGGAAAAGAACTACTGTCTGTACTACTAATGGACAGAGATAGCTACTAAATGCTTTATCCCATGCTTGGGTCCACTCAAATTATCTGTGGTATGATCCCAGTTATTCTCATTAGGGGTGATATATAATTATTGACCATGGAATGGGTAAGTCCAGTCTACAACCAAATGGGATAGGTTATTTTGAGAACAAAAAAGGGAAATTGTCCATGCTTTATATTTTGAGATTTTCTCCTTGGGCCTCCACTGAAAATGGGTTTCTAGCCAGTCAGAGTTTCCTGGTGATCAAATGCCAACAAATAAAAATAAATTATCTGCGAGAATAACTAGCCTAGAACTTAACTATGAACCTATAAGAAAACAAAATAATTTCACTGATTCTAGGATGTTTTGTGTCTTACTGAAAACAATATGAATCATTTTACAACCAGGATGGCTATGATATAATAGCTAAAACAGAAAATGGAAACTGTCAAAATGTAAGACTCAAGAATAAAGCAGAAGGATAGTTTGTTAAGGACAAATCATTTCTGGATTTATACTGGAGTATGTGTCATCTGTAAGCATGCAATAATGCACTAGGATATTCACCTTTTGCTGAAAATCAAATAATTTACAATAAAGGAGCTTATCTGAAGAATTCATAGTAAAGCATTTAGATATACAGACAGAAGGGGAGTGGGTGAGAATCCAGTCCTCAATCATCAGTTAACACAAGGAGTAGTCACAAACTATTGACAAATATCAGCCTTCTACAGGAAATTCTGTGAGAGCTTGCATACAGAATATTTAAATAACAGCCTACTGAATGATAATGAAGTGGAAGAAAAGGGCAAGGAAAGGATAATTTACTTCAGAAATAATATGATTTTTGAAATTACAATATTTTATAAAAATATTGAGCATATATCAGGAAATTAACAAACAGGATAAATCATATTTTAAGAAAAAGGAGGTATAGAGGAAACTAAGTAAAAAAGATGGAACACAGGATTTCCAGGCTTCAACCACATGCAGACGTTCTGAGAAGAAAAGTAAACAGAAGAAAATGTTAATTTTATTAACATAACTTACAGAAACTATGGAGGAAAAAGAAACAATATTATCTGTTATTTTGAGATAAGTGTAAAGAGCTAAGACCTTAGTATAAAAAAGCTTCTATAGCATGGTAGGCAACTGAAATGAAAGATCATAAGTTACTGTATGGTGAGAATATAGAGAAGTACCAATAGGAAACTGAAAAAAGAAAATGTCTCACATCTTTATTAAACAACTGATAAAAATCTGGAGAGCTAAATGAAGAAATACAGCAGTCATTATTTAAACTAAGTGAACAAAGGGTGAAAAATACACTTTATTCAGCTTCTTTTACTGTATTTGTGCTTCTTCCTACTTTATTTAGTATTTTTTACTGAACGCTCTTAAAGTGTTCAGTTGTGTTTAATCTGCTGCATTTATTACTGCTTGTTAGTAGCCTGATTACATTGTAACTGTTATTCTAAGCCTCTTAGTTTTGATTTAAGCACCTGGGCTTCAAACTCATTATCTTACATAAGTAAGGTTTGTGATCTACACTCTTGTGGCAGTACAGGTAGCGTACACCTTTCTGAGTTGGGAATTGCTGGTTGAAGACTTATTGTGGCTTTTATTCTAAGTGTAATTTTTGTAATTTAAGCACTTGGGCTCCAAACCAGTTATTTTACATTAGGAAGGTTTGTGGTCTGCACTCTTGTGGCAGGAGAGGATGGCCTACTCCATTCTGAACTGGGAATTGCTTGTTGAAGTATTATTGTGTCCGTCATTCTAAAAGTGTCTTAGTTCTGATTTAAGCACTTGGGCTCCAAACCAGTTATTTTACATTAAGAAGGTTGTGTTCTACACTCTTGTGGGAGAAGAGGGTAACCTCCACCCTTCTGAGTCGTGAATTGCTGGTGATGGATTATTGTGCATATTATTCTAAGTTTTAGTTTGATTTAAGCACTTGGGCTCCAAACCAGTGATTTTACATTAGGAAGGTTTGTGGTTTGCTCTTTTGTGGCAGGAAAGGATAGCCTACTCCCTTCTGAGCTGGGAATTGCTGGCTGAAGACTTATTGTGTCTGTTATTGTAAAAGTATCTTAATTCTGGTTTAAGCACTTGGGTTCCTAACCAGTTATTTTACATTAAGAAGGTTTGTAGTCTACACTACTGTGGCATTACTGTCCAGACAGATTTCCACTGCTAATCAAGTACCTTGTGTTATTGACCTAATCAATATGTAAATATCCCTCACTCCTCCCTAGTAGATCAGTAGCCATTGATATACACTTCCCAACTCTCTCTATGGCCAGTCTAGTTGAGTATTCTGAGGCATTGCAGCAAATGCCTCATGTACACTGGCAACCAACCTATTCTTAATAAAACAGGTAAAGTATGCAAGAGGTGTAAATACAGTTAAATACTGAAGGCATAACTCTCATAACAATGAAAACTAATCCTATAGAGGTTGTCAGTGACACTTGCACCACGCCTACTGCATAGGGTAAAGACCTTACACATGAAACTACTTATGCTGAGGTACTTAAAAGTAACCTTCCTAAAACACTAAGACATCATGTGCAATACAATCAAAAAAGGATCCTCAAACATCACATAAACATTTCATTTAAACACCACCCGCAACTATACATAGTAACACTGTGTTCAATGCCTCTACTGCTAAGCCCTTAATGCAAACCAGCACAAACCCAAATTTCCTGATCATTGGTGATTGTATAGTGAGGTACATCGATGCCCCCCTCACCAGACTGAGCTAGGAGTGAGTGTCACTGTTAGCTACCTTAACTGGGCTAGGATCCATCAAGTCTCACAGGCACTCAAGTCATTGAACCATAGGTGCCAGTATGACTCTGTCATAGTCAATGTAGGTGTTAATGACCTGAGACATACCTCTCTTGACTATATGAAGTGAGACATGATTAAGCTCACTGATTATGTGCCTTAGGCAGTTATGAGCCTAACACTAGACAGCATGCTACCTTCTCCAAGGATGATGCTACACTACCAACAAAAAAAGATAGATTTTAACTATTGGCTTAGCTTTTGGTGTCAGTCTAAGGAGGTACAATATAGGACAGCCTCAGATGACATGGTTGACAAAACACACTGCTTTTTAGGCATGGTCTGCACTTGTCCCCTGTAGACTATTGGATATTGGCAAAGACCTTTTCTACCACTATAGTGCCTTTTTAGGCTATGCCAAACTGATAAACCTCCTGACTTAACTGAACCTATGAAGGAATATCTGAAGGTGGTACTGCTCGATTCTAGAAGCCTTAACAAGAAACTCCACTCCTTGCAAGCCTTCCTCTCCCTGGAGAGTATACACATCTGTGTAGTAATGGAGACATCACAGAGAGTACCCCAGCAATGCAAGGTTATAAGGCCTTTCACACCTTTAGACCAGCTACTGCAAAGGAGGGAACACAAGGTGGAGGAGTCTCAGTCTATATTAAAGCAAACCTCACATCCAGACTAGTTAAAGTTTATGACACACTGGAACTCACACATGTGCAACTCACCACAAACAAGGTCTCATACCACATTCTTGCAACCTATAGGTCACCCTCCATGTCACAGGAAACTCATATCTCTATGTACTGAAGTCCCTCACCATTCAATTCAATACAATATTCATGGGGGATCTCAACTACCCTTCTATAGATTGAGAATCCTACATCACTTCTAATGAACAAGCCAAATGATTCCAAAACTTTATTAATAACAACAATCTGGAGCAGTTTGTCCATTTACCTATTAGGGGTACAAAAACCTTTACCTTGTACTCACATTGGGGGGCCAATGTTCCTTACCCAATGTAATGTCTTCACTTATCAGATCTGACCATAATTACTTGAAATAAAAGTTTAATTCAGGGATTCAGCAAAACCAAAATCCTTTAGGAACTATTCCAAAGCGAACCTGTCTCTACTAAGTGACTCCTTGGATAAATCCCAAGCACCCCCAAACCCAGTAAACATCATAGCATATGCTGAGCTACTTATGAAATCTCTGTGCAATCATATTGATAGCTGTATAGAGTGACCTGTTCCCACTCATTAAAAATGAGACAAACTCAAAAGACAAGCCGACTTGGTGTAATCACAATATCAACTGGTTATACTACAAAAGAAAAAAGTCTTGGCCAAGTCTAAGAAGATCAAAGCCATACATACTATAAGCCCCTTGTCCAATGTAAATAGGCAGCTAAGAGGGTTATGTAATACTTCAAAGGCAAAATTTGAAGAAAAAATAGATTATCAGGCAAAGGACAATCACAAAGCTTTCTACAGCTATGTCATGTCTGTTACCTCAGGGGAAATACATAACAATGAGCAGAGCTTATTGTAAATGGCATCACCCACACTGAACTGGAGGCCATTGCCAACCTTTTGGCTGACAAGTTCAGCTCAAATCCCTCCAGTAGTCCAAAGGAAATACCGTATACCACAATCTCACCAACCATTACTAGGAAACAGGTCATCAATGCAGATTCCAAAGCCAGAAACAATGCATTGATGGGCTCTGATAACATCCTGGGATGTTTAATAAATAGAATGACATGGGTCTATATCAGAACATCGAAGTTTTAAAACTTCAAATGTTGTAATATCGACCCTTTTTGAGCAAACACTAAAAATAGTGAAGCTGCAGAACACCGAATTCTTTCCTAGGGAAAGTGGCTTCTGTGGCTTCGCTATTTTCAGTGCTGTGGTGGAAATTTACGGGTCAGGTACAGGTAAGTGTGTGATTGTGTGGTTGTTAGGATTAGGGCAATGGGTTAGGTGAGTTAGGGTTAGGGGCGGGTTAAGTGAGTTAGGGTTAGGGTGCGGGTTAGGTGAATTAGGGTTAGGATCGGGTTAAGTGAGTTAGGGTTAGGACGCGGGTTAAGTGAGTGTGCGATAGTGACGGACCTTAGGGTTAGGGTTTGGGTTAAGGTAAGTGGATAGATAGTAGTGTCTGTATAGTTTAGTGTAGGGTTAGTTGTAGGATTATAAGTGTATGTGTGTGTATTGATGTTTTTTTGGTGTGCTTGTGTTGTGTGTATGTGTTTCGGAATAGCAAATTGTTTCCCCAAGGAAAAAATTTGCTGTTCTGAATGTTTGATATTATTTGGTTTAGATATTTTAGGTTCGATGAAATAGCGTTCGCTATTTTCATCTTTCAATAACGTGATATAAACGCGAATGACACATATCCTCTTTGATTCACTTTAATCATTTTTCAGTTGGACCCTACAGTCAGGTTTTGTGTCCAAACAATGGAAGATGGCTACAGTCATTCCCCTGCACAAAGTAGGTCCAACCACTGATCTGGGTAACTATAGGCCCATAAGTCTTACCAGCCTCATATGTAAGCCCTTAGAAAGAATCATTATAGACTTGATAAAAGAGGGCATAGGTAACCTGCAAATGCTGGACTCATCACAGTTCAGCTTTGTTACAGGATGGTCATGTCTACTATATCTGGTGAACTTTTTTGAGATGGCCACCAAAGCATTGGAGGAGAGTAAGACTGTGTACATAGCTTATCTTGTCCTGGCCAAGGCTTTTGATACAATACCCCACTCAGACATTACAGACAAGCTGAATAATTTAGGTATTAGCCATTTTATCAATCAGACGAGAACCAACTGGCTCACTGATAGGACCTAGGAGGTCAAAATAGGTGAAGCCACCTCCACCAAGAGGCCAGTCACTAGCAGATTCCCCCAGGGCTCAGTACCGGGCCCACTCCTTTTTAGCATCTATTTCTCTGAAATGGAAGCAAATGCTGAAGGTTTATGGCTGACTAAGTTTGCAGATGATTGCAAGGTGGGGGTTATCATCGACTCCCCTGCAGACACTAGCATTCCTCAAGAAGGTCTATCTCTGACTAACAAATGGTGCAGAAACCATGGTCTTAAACTCAATGCTAAGAAATACATAATTGTACCCTTTGGAAAGTCAACCCTCGTAGCTAATTACCATGTTGATAATATGCTCCTATGAGTTGATCCAGTGGTTAGGGATCTGGGCACAGATGTAGATGGTAGCCCTACCTTCATCTACAATGTGGCCACAGTGGTGAGGAAACCCTTTTATGTTGTTGGGTATAGCATCTAGGTCCAAAGAGGTCATTATCCCACTTTACTCCTTCATTATCAGACCAATCATAGAGTATAGTTCTGCTTTCAGTATGCACCTCACCAGGCATATACAGCATCTAGGTCCAAGGAAGTCATTGATCCACTATATTCAGCATTCATCAGACCTATTATTGAGTACAATGCCCCCTTTGGTATGTACCTAAATGGGCATATCCAACAATTGGAACATCCACAGAGGATCCTCACTAAAAGAATACAGGGCGTAAGTAAAATGTCCTACGCAGACTTCCTCAAGGACCTATCTCTGTATTCTGTCTCCTACAGGGTGTTGAGGGGAAATCTATGTCTAGTATACAGGGCATTGTCAGACTCCACTCTGATGGACCTCCTGCATATCCACAAAACAAACAGCACTAGAAATACCCATTCTAAAGACTTCAACCTTGCCTGTGATATAAATAGGACCTGCTGGAGAGACAGGTATCTATCTTAGAGACAACCCCATCTCTGAAACAGGCTCCCCATCCATGTGAAGCACAGTTACTCCATAATTCAATTCAAGTGCAACTTGGGCAACTGGATGGGCAAAAGGAACTTCATCCCTGCTTTGGCACCTATGTCTCTAATGGACATTAGCAACCTGTAAACAGTTCATCTCTCAGGCTCCTGCTTGCAAATGTTTCATTTCTCAAGCCTCTGCTTACACTTACCAAGGGTACCAGAACTTGTCAGAGATTTTGGATGCATGGCTATACTTAAAATGGCCCTTGTGGTCATTAGCCTAGTAAACACCTATGAACCTGTGAACTAGAGCAACCTCAGAGGTTCCTTAAAAAAGGAATACAAGGTGCAACAAACCTGCCTTATGCAAATCTTCTTAATGTCCTTTCCCTCTACTCAGTTTCGTATAGATTGCTGAGGCATCTGCAAACCTCACACTTATGAATCTCCTCTATATTCATAAGTCAAAGAGTAGGAGAAATACAAGGTCTAGGGAGCTGCATTTTGTCTGTGAGTTAAACAGAACATGCTGGAGAGACAGATATGTGCATCACAGACCTTTTTGGAAGAGGTTTCCCATCCATGTGAAGTTGAGATCATATATTACCCAGTTTAAGCACAACCTAGACCAGTGGAAGGGAATAAGAAATTTACACTGAGTTGGGCACTCATGTCTCTTATGCACAGAGGTTGTTTATAAATGCCTGGCCCTCAATGTCCTATATGGATACACTATACCACTATTCTTTTAGGAAAACTTAGCTAGGCTTAGAAAGGTCCATTGGGTTATTAGCCTAGTAACAATCTATGAATCTATGAATTTATATAACTAAAGACACTATGGATGAATTAAATCCACAAAGGTTGAAAAACAACAGTGTGATGGATTGAAAAATCTAAGAACAAGGAACGATAAGCTGATAAATAATAGAGGAGCAATGTCAGATGAGGTACTCTGCTATATATGTAAAACACTTGAGTAAGGAGAAGGATTAATATGGGGAGATAGAAAAACTAGACAATGTGCACAGTGACAAGAGAGTTAAATAGGAATGGAAAGAAAACTAGTGTGGAAAAAAGTAAAAAGGATTCTCTACATGATAGGACTGATTGAAAGTATAAATGTTACCAAATGCTGAAAGACTAACATCTACATATGGTAAAACATATTTTGCCTGAATTGTGTAATGAATGAAGGAATATTTAATTACTGTTTGCACTGGTTCCACTACTGAAGTCTAAATGCAAAGCCTTTGCATGCCTCAGTGCCAAAAAATAGTGCCTAAAATACCCAAGGGAAAAAACGTAATTGCAGGGAGTAAGCGCACTGCACTATAAATGTAGGGGATCAAGTACTCCCCACAAGCTTATGTATACCAGCTTGCAACTTCAGATGTTTAGTGATGTTTGGTGTGAAGTGGGCAGCTGCCCTAGGCACAATGTGTTAGGGGTGCATTATTGTAGTACCTGCATTATTTCTGTGCCAACATTTCTGAATGTAGGTACAGAAATGAGATTCTGATACTGCATAGGACTGATCACTTGTTTAAGCACTTTGTGTTTTTCAAAAGAAGACTTTTTTCTTTTTTTTTTGCTCTTCACTTATAGATGAGGAGAGGGTGCTAATCCTGGCACTCCTACTGCTTAGGACAGAAGTAGTGAGGGATGCCAGATGAAGAAGTAGCACTAGGCAGTAGATGAGTTGGCTACATCTCTGTCCCACTTACACACACACATAAAGAATGGGGAAATCTCACAAAACAAAGGAAATGATTTCTTATGGAAAGCAGCAATCTGCATTCTGTAGCTCAACAACATGGTGATAATCTGTTTGTACTGGGCTGCAGCTATAGCCTTCCATGAAAAGGAACAAAAATAGATAGCGGTGACCAGATTCCAGCTGTGTTCATAAACACATGCTATAAGATTCTAGCAAAAGTGATTTATTATATGAATAATCATCACTCAACCATGGTTCATGCAGGGTTTACCCATAACTGTTGTGACAGCTTGCTAACTTATATATGAAAGTAAATTTACAATATATATTTCATAAATGTATGTTACATTACTCATTGTGTAATGCTCTTTTTTGTATTGATGTGTGCTTTAAAGAAAGTGGCAGTCTTTGCACATATTATGCAAGTGTATATCTCAGAACATCATATATGAAGATGCCATAATGATTCCACGTAATGTGGTAATAAATCATTATCACCGAGAGCATTTCTGTTTTTCTTTTTTCTTTTTCAGATTTAAGAGGAATTTACTGAAGTTTATGGTCCTGAAATTATTTTTTTCCCTAATTCAACTTGAGTCATGTATCTTAACTGCAAAAAGTTCTAAAAACTTTCATACCTCTCAACTTATAAACCCAATAATTCTGAACAAAACTAAAAATTAATCTGGGGAGTAAAAGACCAAAATCAGGGTCAGATTTTAAATATTGCTACTATAAACTTAAACCATTATTACAATAACAGGATTTGCATTTGTATGCACCTTCTTACATAATGAAGCCTGAAACTCACAAGTCTTTCATTATTTAGTGACTTCAGTCTTCAACAGTTTACCAGAAAACCACAAGTTTTATGAAGAACAAACCAAAAATATGAGGGAAAAAACAGACATTCTGTAAAAATCTGGACAGTTAGGAGGCATACTTTGACTGCAAAGTGAACAAATGTTTATAATGCCAACAATTATAGTTTGCCACCATTTATAAGGCTTCACCCTGCCAACCAAATAGCCCAACTAGTGAGCAACGTTTGGAAAGTGTGCATAATTAATAATAATATATTTTATGCTTAGTAGTTGGAAGGAAAATAAAATGTGATTGATAGAATATATTACAAATGTTTTAATGTAGAGACTTGTTAAAAAGAGTACAGTATGGAAGGCATAGAGTGATATGCTGATAAGAAAAGGTTTGCATGGATATTAAAATATAAGACTAAACAAACTAGAAAGTGCTAACATTTTATAATGTAGAAAGTAGAATGACAGCATAGTGTAAAGAGTATGGCATGTGGGCATTGTATAAATGGTTAATATTTTTAAGGTCCTCAATGAAAATAAGTATGTGTGCACAACATGAATGTCATTTAATTCCTTTAATCTGTGCAGTCATTCATATACTTTAATCTGTGCAATAAGTTTAAATTGAGTAACAAAGAAAATGACATGAATGTGAAATAGGCACGGGAGATAAATTTACCTACCCCATGTTGTTGTAATCAAATGGCATGCTTATTATGTGTAAGAATGATGGAGCAGGGGCAGAAATGCAGAGATTAGATTTTTGTTTACTCAAGTTAGAATCATATATAAAAGAAAGCAGCAATAGTAATGCCTAGGCAAAAATATATACTAAGGCTGGAAAAATGCAAAATGAGGTTATAGTTTATTATATTTGAGTTGCATTTACAGGTACACGGGGGGGGGGTTCAGGCACTTAAGCAGTGAGACATTTCCCTGTGGTACATTTGGCTGGGGACACATGGCTGAAGTGACATTCAGTTGCAGAGAAATATGACTGTGTGCAAATTCCCTGAGGGCAATGAGAAATACACACTGCCATGCTCACAGCTTTAATAACCAAATGCATCGAGGCAGAAGAAGTAATGAGGCTTGTGCTCAGTATACAGTACATATTTATGTAACTACAACATGTAGAAGTGTGCTACAGCATGGACGAAATCCTGCAGGTTAATGTAGTCACATTTATGCTCCAGTATGCATTTTAGGTAATGTTCCTGAGACACTGTGAAAGGGGTAGGGGCCCACACACACCAATTATAATGGCACTACCCATGGTGCACTGCACTTTTTTCTGCCACTGCTGATGCCTGCCATATTGCCTGCTGTCTCATGTTCCCTTGTGGCCCATGGACATTGTTTTTCCCCCTGTGCATTTGGTTATTGAAGTTGTGGGCATGGCAGCACATTCTTCTTTTTGCCCACAGGGAATTTGCAAACAGCCATATTTCTCTGCAGCCGACTGTCACTTCAGCCATGTGTCTCCAGTCAAATGTACCACAGGGACATGTCTCGCTGCCTAGGTGCCTGAACCCGGGGGGGGGGTTATCAAAAGCTTTACAATAGGTAATAGATTATTTTAAAATTAAAGATAGACTCCTATAAAAAAGGAAGGATACTTTATAGAACTAGAATAAAGGAGACCATTTTTTGGCACTTTTTAACGTTCAGAGTTCCGCACTGTATTCATTTTTGCTTGACTGAATTATTTATATATTTGCTGGCATTGTTTTCTGATACACTAAGTGCCTCCATTTTGATTTTGTCCCTATTTTACTACTTTCTGCACTTGTTTTTAGTTTTTTTTATTTAATTGCATTTATTTAAACTGCATTTGTTTTAATATTGCTACAAACTCAAGCGTGCTAGCTTGCACTGCATTTGAATTGTTTTACAGCTGTTTTAGCTGCTTTTCTGTAAAAAAATCAAAAACAAAAAAGTTCTAATCTTGTTTCCTGCCTTTCTATAACTAGTGTAGTCCACAAGAGGAATGGTTTCTGGCCCAGATATTTTAGTTTATTGGTCGTTTAGGCAGTTTTTCCATCCTTTTCAACTTTCAGGTGTAAACACCTGCATTTCCACGGGTTTGCACTTGTTTAAACTCTGCGGATCCAATTTTGGCATCCTGCAGACTGTAAGAGCATCAGGAAGGAGAAAGAGATACTCTAAGTGCCTCAATTTTTATTTTTTTCCTAATTTACTGCTTTCTGCACTTGTTTTATTTTTTTTTTTATAATTAATTGCATTTATTTAAACTGTATTTGCTTTAATATTGCTACACACTGAAGTTTGCTAGCTTGCACTGCATTTTAATTGTTTTTACAGCTGTTTTAGCTGCTTTTCTGTAAATAAAAACAAAAAAATAAGTTCTAAGCTTGTTTCCCACCTTTCCTGTAACTAGTCTAGTCCAGATATAGATTTGCTGTATCGAGGACTGTTTGTAAGCTTCTGAGCCCCCCAAGCCTTTCTGTGTTGGAGGGAAGCCTTCTAGCTTATCAGTGGGAATGGTAAGCACTAGGTAGCCTATCTACCACAAGAGGAGTGGTTTCTGGCCCAAAAATTGTAGCTTATTAGCTGTTTGAGGCAGGTTTTCCATCCCTTTCAAATTTCTGGTTTAAAAGCCTGTGTTTGTGCAGGTTTGCATTTGTTTAAGCTCCATGCAGTGGCGCTGAGCTGAGGTAAGCTATTACTGCTGCTCTTCAGTTTTTCTCTTAGATCTTGCTAGTTCTGTCTCTCTCTGTTGCACTTCAAATAGCTGAATTGCTTTGCTCTTCAACAAGTTTTTGTAGTAATTACTGTAGTACACCTATGTGCCATCAGCACGTCATTCTTCATGGAAATAGCTGCAGTACTTAGTAGTTACAACCATCCCTCCTGGCATGATTAAAGATCAGTTCCCTGTGCTTTCTCCTATTAACCTGGTGCACTTGGGCATCCTGAAGCAGTGTAACAACTGCCTCATGTACACAGACAACCCTCTCCTCTTACCTCCCAACACCCAGACTTGTGAGAGATGCACTTATATCACCAAATTGGAAGCTATGCACTCTCCAGCCAAGACCGGACTAGCTGGTCAAGAGGAGAAAGTCAACACCTACACCATACCACATGGAACACATAGCCCTCCAGAACACCCACCATCCCACCTGTCACATAAAAACACAAACCACATAACCACCTTCATGGAGGCTCTCAAAAGAAATTTACCCAAACAGCATAGACCTCCAAGACAGAAACGCAGTTGACCAACACAACACAGCACAAACCACAGGGCACATAGCTCACCTCCACAGTATGCCCCTCAACCTAAGCCCCTAAGGGTAAACACCTTGCCCAATACACTAATCATAGGTGACTCAACAGTGAGCACACAGATGTCCCACTCACTAGGCTGATTAAGTGAGTAACAGTCAGCTGTCTATCAGGTGCCAGAATCCGACACAACACATGCACTCAGGTCACTCCACAACAAGTACAAGTATGACTCTGTCATTGTCCATGTGCGTGTGAATGACCTGAGATGTACCTCCATGGACTACATGAAAAGAGACATGGTGGAGCTCTCAGATTATGTGGTCCATGCAGGTATGACTCTAGCCATGAGCAGTATCCTACCATTACCCCGAATGATACCGCAGTATAAACAAAAAATGATTGACTTCAACAATTGGCTAAGTTTCTGGTGTCATTCTAAGGGGATCCAGTATCTGTCTGCTTGGGATAAAATGATTGCTAGACCTGGTTGCTTTGTCAGAGATGGCCTGCATCTGTCACCCCTGGGTTTCCGGGTATTGGCTAAGGCTCTTGCCACTCCTATAGTGCCTTTTTTAGGCGGTGTTCCAAAGACAAAATTACTACCATAACAGCTATAAATAAATGCAATCTGAGGGTCATGCTGCTTAATGCTAGAAGTCTAAATCTCAAGATGCACTCACTCAAAGCACTCCTTAAAATAGAGAATGTCGACATTTGCACTGTAACAGAGACCTGGTTTAAAGCAGCAGAAAGCACCTCTGTGCTACCAAGCTATAACTCATTCCACACCTTTTGGCCCCAAAACATGGACCAAAGCTCCAAAGGCAGTGGTGTCTCCATATTCATAAAGGATATGCACACCTTCAGCCCATCATAATGCATATGAGATACTTCAGGTACAACTATCATTGGGAAAGATGGTGATCCAGGTCATCGCCTGCTATAGGTCCCCAACCATGTTGCTAGACTTTCACTCCACATTCCTAAACACCTTGGAATCTATCAAGGTCCAACCCAACACTCTCATACTAGGAGACTTCAACTACCAATCCATCAACTGGGAGAAATACTCAAGCACCAATACACTAGCCAACACTTCCTGGAATTCATCAATTCCAATGCCCTGAACCAGCTCATTCTGACCCTCACTAGAGGAAGCAACATCCTTGACCTGGTTATTACTAACATGAGCGACCATTGCTCTACACCAATAGTTAATCCCTCTCTGGTCAGATTCGACCATAAACTAATCACCATGGAAATCCACATGTCACCCACACCCCCTACAAAGGTAACCACCTTGAAAAACTTCTCCAAAGCTGACTTTGGGCTCCTAAAAACAGAGGTGGCTAACTTTGCAGCACCCATGCCAATAGAATTCAACAATTTTAATTTTTAGTTGTGCTGTTTCTATAGTGAAAGTATGGCTGATATGCTCCAGTAGTTGCTCCTACCAAAACCTTCTAAGAAGAAGGTGACAGCTTCAAAAAAGAAGCCATCAGGTCCCTGTGTGTCTGATCTGATCCTGAAGGTTGTGGGTGCCTCCAAAGAACAGCATGGGATGTCCCTCCCTGCACTCAAGAAGGCTCTCAAAGCTATGGGCTATGACGTGGAGAAGAACAATGCTCGCCTCTTGTTATCACTCTGGAGTCTGGTCAGAAAAGGGAAGCTGCTGCAGCACAAGGGTTCCTACAAGCTCAACAATTGCCAATGGAAAATAGCTACATGGCTGCCGAAATATGCACCAATGCACTGTACAAACATGTACATAAATGCATGGAACTAGCCATACCCAACAGAACCATGATGCATTCCTCCAAAAAAAAGAAGCCAATCTGGTGGTCCCCTGCCATTAATAAACTGTACAACAGATGGAAGAAACTGTTGCAGAAAAAGGTGAAGTCCCAAGACTGGAAAACTCCTTTATTAGCCTCATCAAAAAGTTGAGATCCCTCATCAAATCCTCCAAAGCCAGCTATGAAGACAGAATTGCACCAGACACTACAAACAGTCACAAAGGCTTCTATATTTATATCAAAAACCTCCATGGCAATGCCCAGGTTTGCTCTGAGTTACTGCACAATGGTACTTCCTATACTGAGCCAACAGATATTGCCAACATACTGGCTAAAAGATTCAGTGCCAACTTTACCACTCTCCCCCCCCCAAAGGACTAATCACAATACCTGAAGAATGCCAGGCAGCCAGCGTTACTGCAGCACAGGTTAAAGCTGCATTGTCCAAGGCCAAGAATACAGCTTCCATGGGACCTGATAATATCTCTGGCAATATTCTACATGAACTACAAAGTGAACTAGCATCACATCCATGTGCCCTGTTCAGTCACAGCCTCACCTTAAGCTTTGTCCCTACCGAATGGCACACTGCTACAGTCATCCCTCTCCATAAAGGGGGAGCTACTACAGTCCATGGGAATTATTGCTCCATTAGCCTGACGAGTCTGATATGTAAAGCTATGGAGTGCATCATCATGGGCATGATTAACAAAGATATATGAAATCTCCAAACTCTAGACCCCACTAAATTTGGCTTTGTGAAAGGGACATCATGCCTGCTCAACCTGGTTTACTTCTTTGAGTCAAACACCAGGACTGTGGATGAAAGTAAGGCAGTACATATAGCCTACTTCGATCTGGCCATGGCCTTTGATACCATTCCTCACTCTGGAATTATTAATAAACTTACCAAGCTAGGCATCAACCCCTATATCACTAGGTGGCTTGCAAATTGGCTCACAGATAGACCACACAGTGTGAAAGTAGCGGACTCCAAGTCAGACTGCTGACCAATCACAAGTGGAGTCCCACAGGGATCGGTCCTGGGTCTTCTGCTGTTCAGAATCTACTTCTCAGAAGTCCAGGCCAACACAAAGGGACTCTGGCTGACCAAGTTCGCAGATGACTGTAAGCTTGGAGCCATTATTAACTTCCCAAGTGATTCTGGCATCCTACTGAAAGGCCTGACTGAGACCAATGACTGGTGTCGGAACCATGGCCTTAAGCTTAATGCCAAAAGATGTGTCATCATCCCCTTTGGTAAAAACTCAGTTCCCACTAATTACCACATCGATGGGAGCCCACTGAATACTGAAGACATTGTAAGAGATCTGGGGATGCAGGTTGACAGCAACCTCTGCTTCGACCACTACATTGCCACTGTGGTAAGAAAGTCCTTTGATGTGGCACATCTCATTACCAAGGGTTTTGCATCCAGGAAGAAAGAGGTCATTGTCCTACATGGACAGACTCAAAAGACTCCAGCTATTCTCTGTCTGATATCCCCTTCTTAGAGGTGATCTCTGCTTGAGTTACAAAGCCATGTCTGACCCAGCTCTGTTAGAAATGCTACATCTAAAGAAATCCCAATCCCTCCACACCACACATTCCAGAGAACTCAACCTCATTACCACAATTAACAGAACATGCTGGAGGGACAGGTTCCTCACCCAGAGATGGCCCATGCTCTGGAATAGACTTCCCATACATGTCAAGCAGAGCACTTTGCTGTCTCCCTTCAAGAGAAATCTTGATGAGTGGATGGGTAATAGAAAGTTCACACCAGGGATCACTCCAGTGGCTCTGCTTGATAGAGGCACTGGGAACTAACGTCAGGCGGTACAATGACAGGGCACTTCTATGGGCTAGGCTTGTAAAGGCTCCAGGGCCATTAACCTAGTACACACCTATGAACTTATGAACCTATAATATGAATGGCAGTGGATTTAGCTTTCTTAAAACATGCTTTAAGGATTCATAGGTTCATAGGTGTACTAGGCTAGGATGGATACTTTAAAGAAATAGAATAAATGAGACCATAACAAGAATGACAGTGGATTTAGCTTTCTTAAAAAGTGCTTCAAGGATTCATAGGTCCATAGGTGTACTAGGCTAATGACCAGTACAGCCTTTTTAAACCTAGCCATGCATCCCAAATCTGTGACAAGTTCTGGTCCCCTTGATAAGTGTAAGCGGGAGCTTGAGAGATGAAACATTTACAAGCAAGACCTGGGAAATGAACCATTTACAGGCTGCTTGTGTCCATTAGGTATACAGGTACCAAACCAGGGATGAATGGTCTGCTCCCCAGGAAACATGAACACCAACACTAATAAAAGTAGGGAAGTACTTAAGTGGCAGAGATAAAGAATGTCAAGAGAAGTGAAAATTAACATATGTAGAACTTAGGCAGAGGGAGAAAATGTTATTTAATAAAATTTTACAAAAGTTGGACAAAATAAGTAAACTAGCAAACAGAAACAACCGAACAGCAACACTCAAAGCTCAGATGGGAAACAATTAGATTCATCACCCAAAGACTCCTATGCTGTGGAATAAATGGCCTTGTTCAAGAGAAATCTTGACCAATGGATGGGAGATTGCAGATATCAGATAGCCTAGTATGAACCTATGAACCTATGAACCTATAATTCTCAGAAAGGATAAATTTGTTAAAAATATCAATGGAAAAGGAAGCAAGATAAGTACTGGGGGCTTTTCCATGGCATATCTCATGGAAAGTAATGCATAGAAATAAGCTACATGTGCAAGACCAAGTGAAGCATGAAGTGAATAATAAGCTGACCAAGACATAACAATATATTATGCTGAAATGTTGGACATGACGTCTGGAAAGTAATTGAGAAAAGGCTAAGCATTATAAGTCATAATTATCTCAAAGAAAACAAGACTGTATATGGGAAATATGGATTATATTGTGTTTCTATAGGGAGTGCCTTTTGTGAAGGTTGGGTGCAGGGCTGGCAACTCAACACTGTAAGAACTTCACTGCCAATCAGTCTGTGGATAGGTGATTTGCTGTGGTGACTCCTAACTGGGAAAAGCCAAATACATTGTTATTGTGTTTCTATATTGCACAGAAGCTAAGAATTCACTTGTTCTCTCCTGTAAGAGTGAAATAAGTCTTTGCAAGAGACGTTTGTGTACTATTTTTGAAAGATCATCTCTGTTTTACAATGCTGAATAGCTCCAGATTCACTTTATATGAATGTGTGATTTAGGAGGCTTACCTCCTGAAAAAAATGGATTTATTTTGAACTGTTGTATTCAATTGCAAGCAACAGACATATTTTTCTCTTTTTTAATTTCTCTCCAAGTCTTTTGGGTTTTTAATACCAATACAGGAATGGACCCCATTCCTAAGTCAAACTACAATTAAAGGTCATGAAATTAGTATAGTTTCAATTTTTGATGTCAGCCAAAAGTGCTCTTTGCAGCACACACAATGTGCCCAGTAATGACTCCTTCAGCAATTTGTATTGGGTTTACATGTCTTGGTAACATATCTAAGTATGATTGTAGATTCTTTTTTATAATACCCATTGCTCCAACTACTATTGGAACTGCCTGGTTATCTTTCTTCCACACTGCTCTCTTTTCCTGTATGCAGATCCTGATATTTTATAATGTGTCTCTCTGTATGCAAGACACTGTAGTCATTGGATGTAGTGATTGCAGTGATCAATGCTACTTTTATCTTCTTTTCTTGGACCACTACATCCGGTTTTCTAGCATCTATCTTTTGAACTGTTGGTAATCAGTGATCCCATGTGATGTAATTTAGGAATTAATGAAGTATCAACAATAAAACATGAACAAATGTAAATAAATCTTAGTAAGGAATACTTTAGAAGACTTAAATAAATCCTGAAAGCAGCACTGATATCTAGGAACAAAATCCAAGCTATAAACCAATTTGCTCTTCCTGTCCTAGCTTATAGTTTTGGAATGAATGACTGGCCCCAAAACAACGAGAAAGTTACTGATTCAAGGAAACACTCTGGTAGATCCATTATAACAGTTTATTAAGCACTTTTGTCGGCAATTCACCTCACGACTTCTTCAGAATGCAGTTTAAAAATTAACACTCCATTAAATACATACCATCAGGGGCAGCTCGTGCTATACGACTGCAACCCCCCCCCACCTAGAAAAACAAAAAGAAAACAAAACAGTGAAGACAAGAAGAAAACAAAAAAAAATAACTTTTAAAAATTCGCAAGTCCCAGAGCTCCGCTCCGCTCATGGGCGGATGCACTGAGAATTCAGACAGAACTCCAGACTGCCTTTGTTAGCAGTCTGGATACAAGGG
This sequence comes from Protopterus annectens, assembly GCF_019279795.1. Lineage (NCBI taxonomy): Eukaryota > Metazoa > Chordata > Ceratodontiformes > Protopteridae > Protopterus > Protopterus annectens. The sequence goes on from NC_056726.1 coordinate 1,927,472,558, forward strand.
AAGGCATGCCCCGCAGATGCCCAGGAATCAATGTGGTGAGACTGCCTTTGTCAACAGTCCGGATTCAGGGGAAGGCATTTCTGCCCCGCAGATGCCCAGGAATCAATGCGGTAACAACTGCACAGAACAGAGGTGCTCTGGACTGCTTCATCTGCAGGCAGGATCAATCAGGAGAGAGGTGAGGTAAGTTTTGAGCTCTTGCAGGGGATTGCACTGCGCGGGCTAAGTGGATTTTAGTTGGGTGACTGTGACTTGGAATTTGGGATTGCACTGCATGGGCTACGTGGATTTTACTGCTCCATTGGACTGGATACGATATTCTACAGCAGGTGAGCTCTCTAGTGTGTGTGTGTGTGTGTGTGTGTGTGTGTGTGTGTGTGTGCGCAAGCGGGCGTGTGTGTGTAGGGGCATCTGGCTGGGTAGGAGGCATTAAATTAGCTTTGGGATCAGAGTTAGAGACTCCACTGGAAATAAGCCTGGTGCAGCAACAGGCATCAATTCTAAACTTACTACCATAACTGAAGAAAGCTTTTGGAGCTGGTAGTGAGTAGTGACACTGAATTCCCACATGGCCTTGTACTACTTGATAGCTTGAGTGTTTTAATTATAGTTTTAAGTCCCTTTTATAATGAGGGAGTGAAGATTTGTTGCAGATAGCTTAATGTTACTTCTTTTTGCTGTAAAGCTTGCTTGCATGGTAACTCCACCATATGGGCTACATTTTGATTATCAATATTCTTATGGCAGTTGGGAATAGAATTCGGAGGAGTATGGAATGGCATTGGGTACAAGGTTATAAGGAGAACTGCACCATTTGAAGTTGTCAAAAAAGGTCTGCAAATGGGGGGGGTGTTATTTTACAGCAGCGAATCCAAAACTGTGTTCCACAGACCCCTAATGATGAATTCTAGAGGTCCATGGAGTTCATTTCTCATTTCTGCAGCAACCAACCACCTATATTAACAAAGAAAAAAAGAAAAGCTTGTGTGTCTTCCTTGTTCATGGCTACCCAGCATTTTTACAGTGGAATGACAAGTAATTGCTTCCGTGTTTGTGGCTGATGCAGAATTGCTTGCTTGCTCTATGTTTTCTGTCTGGCTGTTGGAAATTGGAGGGAAATTTAAACGAACTGCTACTTCTCCCCCAGTCAGACAGTTAACGTAGTTGTTTTATGCTGGTTGGTTCCTTTTACCAGTACTACAGAGCTGATCAAGACTATTGTTTGGAAAGACCTGAAGGTATTTTTTTTTTGGTAAGCCTTGAATAGAAAACATATTTGTCCAGGTTTTTGCCTCATAGTTTTGGTGTGCTTCTCATAAAATTTAGTTTTTCTGGCAAATCCCTGGCAATTCATTGAGGACTGAGCTTTAGACTTTATATCCTTCAGAAAAAAAATTCATAGTAATGCAAAACTTGTTTGTGTGTGTAATGCCCTAGTTGCTATATACTGGTGGCTAAAGGTACTCAGGCTTGAACCCTGCACCTTGGATGCAGGCGGCAAGGACCGGAATTCCCTACCCACCATCATTTATAAAAAATTTGCAGATTGTTGCCTCGTATTTGTTCTGTTCCTCATAAAGTCTGTGGTTTCTGTATCTTCATTTTTCCTTGCAAAGTCTGTAGTGCAGTGGTGCACTGGTAGCATTGTTGCCTAACAGCTACAGCTTCTCTGATTTGATTCTTGGCTGAGGTACCTTCTGTGCGGAGTCTGCATATCCTCCCATCTTGCAAAGATGTGTTTCTCCCTGCTCTGCTGAAAATTGGCTTTTGTTCCAAGTCAGACTAGTTTCCTGGTTAACAAATGTTTAAAAATAATAGCAGGCATTTAAATTTCAGACTTCATATTCTTCAGAAAGTACATGGTAACACAAAACCTTTTATTCTAGCAAATTTCTAAGTTTATAACATGGATATTTGAAATTTGTCCCTATATTTGGGACTGTATTTCCCCATTATTGACCTCGTCCAGGTATTTTGTGCTAAGGGTGAGAGCTATGGAGAGAACTGAATTCACTGAATGTTTGGGGGCTATATTCCCCCATTATTGGCTTTGTTCAGGTGTTTTGTGCTAAGGTTGAGAGCTATGATGAGAACTGAATGTACTGAATGTTTGGGGGCTGTATTCCCCCATTATAGGATTTGTTCATGTGTTTTGTGCTAAGAGGTTGACAGCTATGGTGAGAACTGAATTAACTAAATGGTAGCTATTTAAGTTTTAGTCTTCCTCTCTTTCACAAAACAGCTGATTTGGCATACTGCAGTGATATGTTTCTCTGACTGTTTTGCACAGGGTCCCCTGAGTTCAAGATGTGGCAGTGAAATGTATGGTGTTAACACAGCATTTTATTTTAGCAACTTTCCAACATTATACAAGCAATATTTAAAATGTGTCCCTGGTTTTGGGGCTTTTGCCCCCCCCCCAATAAATTTCAGCTGTTTCCAGATTTTTGTGCTGCAAAGTTCAGAGATACAGCTGAGTGTCGAGTAGATTTTACAAGGAGCTGAGAGCTGCAGGTGAACAAAAGTTTTTAGTGCTGCTTATGGGGAGCCTGCTTGTGTTGTTAATAGCACAACAGGTAGTGTACTTAATTTTGATGCAGAAGGCTGTGGGTTCTACTCCCCCAGTACATAGATGCATTGCTGATACTGTACTGTGTTGTAAAGGGGGTGGATGCTGCAGTCCTTTTTGGCAAAGATACCTAGTAACTATGAACCTGTTATCAGTTTTCCATCCATTCCCTATTGCGATATTACTAGCTTATCATTTTTTAATGCATGCAACATAGGCAATTTATTCTTCAACGGCAACAGGCACTTTATTTGTAGATGGAACAATGACATATAAAGTTGTTTGCTAGCAGCAACCTCTTCATTAGTTACAGAGTTCTTTAATGTGGAATTATTTAGATGACTTTTACTTCTTCAGAGATTGTGCATATTTACTAATACTGGTAGACTGTAGAAGGTTGAGTAGATTTTTATGATGGAAATGTTCTAAATTGGGCAGTTTTGTCATTGGCGCATGCATTTTGTTTCATTGTTTAATGGAAAAATGTTCAAAACAATAAATGCCCTCTAACAACTGTACTGTATTGTACAAGGAATATAATTTAATACAGTCACGAAGGTGTATTAAACAGCATGTGTATGTTTCATGTTCAAGGGGCCTTTGATTTGAAAACAGCTCAAAGTTAATCTTTATCTGACACTGGCAAAATGTATTTTCTTTGAATGTGGGTTTCAATGCTGTTTGAGTGCATGTGAGTTTCAAGGGCAGAGAAGTTTTAATGCTAGGTCTATTTTCATTGTGAGACTGCATTGCTTTTTTAGTAGATATCTATTAGGGTTTGTGCTCTAAAATGCAAAATAAAACTTTCAAATGAAACCCAAATCATTGCAGAAGTAAAGCAGTATGCACATTACAGTGTTTATGGTAAATGGAGCAAAATAACCAAGGAATGGGACATTGGAATGGCTGCAGGGGGGCTCCATTCGACCATGATTTTGTGAGGGGGGAAGGGCAGTAAACTGGTTGAACTATACCTCTCAGCTGTCCATATTTTTGCAGAATGAATAGATATTTGCTTCTTATTTTTGGTTTGTTCCTCATAAAATTTGTAGTTTTCTGGCAAATCATTTAGGAATGAAGTCACTAAATGACAGACATTGAGTTTCAGACATCATAACCTTCAGAAAAATGCATGCTAAGGCAAGACCTGTTATTCTATCAACTGTCTTAAGTTTATACAAGAGCAATTTTTAGTAGTGTTTGTATGTTCCCCCAATATATTTGGTCTTGCCCAGATTTCCTGCATTAAGAGGTTGAGAGGTACGTGCAAATCACTTTATAGAATTAGGAATATCCAAACCTCTCAACTGTCCCATATTTTGGCTCAAAACATTGCTCTCCCCTAATAATCCCTCCTCAAAATGGTAATTTTGGAAGAAAATGTAGAGGGTTTACAATTATATATAACTGTAATGATCAGAGTTGTAGATTATTTTTATTTCAGAAATTCATGTAGATGCTCTTATTTTGTTAGCTGCTCAAGTTAACAGTGTTAATATTAAAAAGGTGTCCCTTCTTTGACAGGTTCCCAGCTGTATTGTGTGGCAATTTTATATTTTTGCATCACATTTTTGGTCTGTTTTTCATAAAATTGTGGTTTTCTGGCAAATTAGTGGCAAATCATTAAAGATTGAAGTTAGAAAATAATGGCAGACATTTGAGTTTCAGATTTCATACCCTTTAAAAATTCGTACTAATGCAAGACCTACTACTGTTCTATTATCTTTCTAAGTTTATAAGAGCAATATTTAAAAATTGTCCTTATTTTTGGGCCTGTGTCCCACTTCTAGTTCTATGTATGGCTTTGTCCAGATTTCTTGCTCTGAAGTTGAGAGGTATGAGTGTCAGAGCCATCACCGTCAGCCAGAGACATTTTAAATTGTGACATACTTGTTGCACCCCTCTCCCCATTGTAGTGGCTCTGGATATGTCCAAGGAAGGCAAGGACCAGTTATGCAGTGGAAGTGTACAGAGTATTCCCCCATCCAAGGTAGACCACAAGTACAACCGTGGCTTTTCATCTGTCCTTGATTTTGCAGAATGTTCTGGTTTTCTGTCATATTTTTATACTGTTGATTTATGCTTTTTATTATTCAGGAAATGCATGCTGTCGCAGTGCCCTGTTGCTCTGTGTTTAAGTAGCAATGCTTTAATGACCATCAGGTAAGCTTGTCGGAGATTGTAAGATGCAAGTAAGCTTTAATAAGCATACTGTTAAAAAATTACCAGCATTGAAAGCCTTTTCATTGTTGGCATGCAGAGCATATTTACATAACTAGATAATGTATAAGCCTTGGGTATTGAAATGCATATGACAGTATTTGTAATAAAGGACAGGATTACAGTATTTTCAGAAGCTCATTACATTTGTTGGAGACTTGCAGTCATCTTTTGTTGGAGACTCGCAGTCATCTTTGCAGTCTTTACCCGTAAACTAAAGAGAATGCCAATCTATCATGTGTGGTCCATAACTTATACAGAAATCCTTTAAGCAATTTATCTTGAGCTTGTTTCTTGTTTGCTGTTCATTTTTTACTTTGATCATGTCTTCCGTATGAAACAAGTAGATAGTTGTCACTTGTCAGACAGCAGGTCTTTTTGAACAAGAAACATTTTTACAAGTGGGGGTATCACAGAGATTGCTACTTTCAGCATGTTACTTGGTACTTTTTTAAAGCTGAATATAAATTATAATTAGAACTGCAGTGCAAGGAGTAGTGGTTTGAGTTGAGTGCTGCTTGTTTTTTTTATACTTGATTTTGACTGGCATTCCAGTAATGTATTTAAAAAGTAATTTATTTTTTCATGCCTCACAACTTGTGTTTCCATCTAGATATTAAGTAAGTTGTCATGTAGCCAATTCATCGAAATATATTTTTCTTCTACACATCATTTTGTCTTGATTGGACTCTTGTAATGACTGTTTGGCACCCAGGGCAGCATATTTAATTAAAGTTCCAGTTGCTGTGGTTTTGAGCATAGCTCCACCCCTCTCTAATTAGCCATACCCCTTCCCATTGGCCCCACCTATTCAGCTCTCTCCTGTAGCTCCCCTTTAATTTGAAGTCACCAGCCACCACTGCATACCATAGTATGTCACATGTTACAAACTAAAAACTTCATAGGCTGATAACGCAATCAATCAATCCTTAAACAATAAAAATAAAGTTATGCTAAAATAACCTGAATCTGAGGCAGGCAACAAATATAGGTTCTCTATTATGTTTTCCCAGTTTGAATTAATTGTGAACAGTGTAGTTGTCCCTAAAACAATTATTTAATTACAAGCTTTATACATGAAATTCAGACTTAAGTTTTAAAAAGCAAGAAATAGATGTCATGTCGTTCAAGCCAGATTTTTGTGTGACATTACATTTGAGCTGCCATAGCAGCTCCTTGTATTCAAGGAACAGGTCAGTTGGCCCTCGCCTAGTACCATCTTTGTGTACTTGTTCTAAAACAGAAAATTTGGAATGATGTTGTAGAAACTCAATAATGTGTTTGGCCAAGGCATTGCGAAGTTTCCCACAGGTACTGTTTTTGGTTCAGACTTGTACAACAAACTGATTGTCATGTTTAATTAACATGGCTGCGAGCTTCTTGAAGTATTAATTAGGGACAATGATAAAAGAATGAACATTATTAAAGTAAACGTTTTTGGTATAAATGAATGTTTACATAATGATCTGCTATTTCAATCAAAGGTTAACGAATACAATGCAGTATTTGTAAATGTTGATAAGATTATGGCAGGAATAAAAAACAAAGAGGGCAAGAAACTAGAAAGAGATCAAATTGACTATGAGGGAGGCAAAGCTTACCCTTTACCTAACAGTAATGTACAAAGGGCACAAGACAGGGAAGTTGATAACTATACTACGGCGGATGCTGAAGTTATTAATGAGAATACAAGTGAGTCAGGTAGACAAACAGCCCCTTTAGGAGCCCCCCTGAGGAGGTTGGAGTGCCTCCAAAACCAGAAACAACAATATTACAATAGGGGGAGAATGAACAATGGGAATATTTTGGACCCATACCCCAACAGGGGCAGGCCCTACAGGGGGCAGGGGAGGGGGGCGATGAACAGATGGCAATGGAACGTATGAGTGATATATGTAACATTGTCATTAATGAACATGGAGATTTCACGATATACAATTTCAGTGAGGTAGATATTAATGAACAATGGGCCAATTTATTTCAGAAAGACCTTAATTTTGTGCCAGCAAGAAAACCTAGAGTAGAAAGTTCATTACTTGATTTGAAATTGTATGTAAGAAAATTGAATTTTAGATTGTATTTTGAAAATGATAGTAATGACAGGATTACAACTGGTTGTAAAAAACTAGTATATTCAACCCACCCTTGCACCCTACACTACATGTATTTGAAAACTTATGTATGGAACAGATTAGAAAACTACATTTCACTAACAAAGATGGATTTACACAAAATCAATCTGTAGAGGAAGTAGAACTACTTAATGAAATTGTGAATAGAGGAAGTAGAACTACTTAATGAAATTGTGAATAGTAATTCTATTAGGGTGATGAAACCTGACAAGGGTGGGGGACTAGTCATTATGAATCAACACATTTACACTGACAAAATGCTGACACATCTTTATAGTGATTCTTATGTAGAGGCATCTGTAAATGAACTTAATATTTCATACAGGAATATAGATATTTGCCTAAATGACCTAATACTTAATAACCAAATCACCATAAGTGAACTTGGATTTCTCACACAAAAACATCCTCATACCCCTACTATTTTTGGCATTCCAAAAATACATAAAAGTTTGGTTGATGCCCCCCCTTTATGGCTGCTAGTGGATGCAAAGGCCTCAAAAACATACAATCTAGTGAAATTTATTGACTTTCACCTTAAACATGTATTAGATCAACACCCACATGTGTTAAAGGACTCCTGGGATTGTCTCAAAAAAATAAAAGGTAACTTAGACTCAGACAACCTCATTTTTATAACTATGGATATCAAGGACTTGTTCAGGATTATTCCCCCATGAGGAGGGTATCATCATGTTTTATGATTTTTTTGTGTACAAACACCTCGCACAGTCACTGGGAAATCAACATGGTATCAAAATGTGATTTATTCCAACACAGTAAATGTTATGATAGGTACCTGGACGACTTATTGATATTTTGGGATGGCACATGTGAACAACTGGACCTATTCCTTGTCTATTTGAATTCAAGTATTGGGTTTTTAAAACTTACTATGCAGGTTAGTTCAGAAGTTATTCACTTCTTAGATATCTTTATTTGTAAAGACAACATTAACCACAGATTTATCTCAACTTTGTTCAGGAAACCTACTTATTCAAACACTTTTCTACATTTTGACAGTTACCACCCTACACACCAGAAAAAATAATTGGTAAAAGAACAGGGGGTTAGGTTGGCAAGAATGGTAAGTGAATATACTACCTTTATTGAGGAGATGGATAAGTTAGGGACAATGCTTACCAGACGGGGTTACCCTGGTCGCTTTGTGGACCCCATTTTAGATAAAGTGAAAGAAAAGAGATTAATTGGTCATTTTATTCCACTATTAGGGGTTACACAAGACCCAACCTCAGTAGGGGATAATATTATTATAACAACTGACACTCGGGGAAGAGGGATCAAACCCTTTTCAGATACCATGGTGTTAACTTTTAACCCCCTGTTCTACTATATTAGGGAGGTCCTGTATAACAACTGGACTATATTGACAACTGACATTAACTGTAAAATGAAAATAAGGGAAGGTACACGTGTGGTATACAAAAGAGATTATTGTATCAAGAATCTGTTGGAAAAGAATAGACCACATGTGGTAAAAGGACAAATGAGTAGGTGTGGACATTGCCCACAGTGTCTGTTAATTGTTGAAACCAACAATATATACATAAGGGGATATGGCAATGTGTACCTGAAACAAAGATTCAACTGTTTTAGTAAGTGTCTAGTTTACATAGCTATATGCCAGACATGTGACCAATTTTATATTGGGAAAATGATAAACAATTTGAATAAACATATATACCAGCATCTATATGATATTAGAAAGGGCAATTTAAACAATTCCTTGGCCAAACACTTTATATAGTTTCCACAACATCATTTCAAATTTTCTGTTTTAGAACAAGTACACAAAGATGGTAGTAGGGGAGGGCCGACTGACCTATTCCTTAAATACAAGGAGCTGCTATAGCAGCTCAGATGTAATGCCACACAAAAACTTGGCTTGAACAACATGACATCTAATTCTTGCTTTTTAAAACTTAAGTCTGAATTTCGTGTGTAAAGCTTGTCATTAAATAATTGTTTTAGGAACAACTACACTGTTCACAATTAATTCGAAGTAGGAAAACATAATAGAGAATCTATATTTGTTGCCTACATCTGATTCAGGTTATTTTTGCATAATTTTATTTTTTTTGTTTAACGTTTGATTGATTGTGTTATCAGCCTATGAAGTTTTTAGTTTGGAACATGTAACATGCTATGGTATCTATTTAATGGAGTGTTAATTTTTAAACTGCTTTCTGAAGAAGTCGTGAGGTGAATTGCCGACAAAAGCGCTTAATAAACTGTTATAGTGGATCTACTAGAGTGTTTTCTTGCTTCAGTAATTTTCTTGGTTTTACTGTGTTTTGGATCTTCTTGTGCCACCTTTTCTTCAATTTCATCCTGTGCCATCCACTGCTCTGTCGTATGGGAACTCACTGGCCTATCACTCCTCAACATTGACTGCATCAGATTTTCCAGTTTCCTCTTCCTTCCCTTGCTGCCTAGCTTCAAGTGAAAGTTTATACTGGCTTCCTGTTGAAGGCTCAAAATATCTTCATATGGCACCTGACCAATTGCTTCCTATTCTACTGGTTTCCCCCCTAATTTAGATATCCATTGCACTATCCTGTTGTGATGCTTTCTGAATTGGATTTTGTACACTGAATCCTTCCCTTCGCAGGTACTCCATAACCTCAGTTTCTGTTTCTTTAACTTCTCTGTTACTAATCTCCTTTTCTACTTTTCCTCTTTGTCTTCTTATTTTTTGTATTGTGAAATTTTCCATGTCTGGATTCCTTTGCCTGTATTTCTTTTCAAATATTTTTGGTGCTGTTCTTTTTGTATTGGTTAGTTTTGCTTTCTCCTTTGCATAAATATTACACCATAATAAATGTCTTTTTCTTTCCCATGTCCATATTTCTTCTTCAGATGTCTTCTGATCTTTCTGTTTCTCCTTACTTTGGGGACTCACTCCGTCATGCTGTGATGCAACCTGTGTTAGATCTTTTACATCAAATCCTTCACTTCGCAGGCATTCCATAACTTCATCTTCTATTTTTTTTAACTTCTACTTTACTAATCTTCTTTTCTACATTCCCTCGTGATATTATTTTTTTATTGTGAAATATTCCATATCTGGGTGCCCTTGCCTGTATTTTTCTTTTAATATCTTTGGGGCTGCCTTCTTTACATTGATTAATTTGGCATTGACCTTTGCATAAATATTGCACCATATCAAATCTTTCTTTCCCATGTCCATATTTCTTTTTTTATACTTTTCAAAAATCTCTAGATTTTGTTGTTTATATTTTCACACTTCTTCAGATGCTTCTTTTTCCAAAAAGATCACGTTTTTTTATCTATACACTATTTTTCACAAATCTGTTGTATTAATGAATACAATTCTTTATTTGAAGGTTCTGACAGTTTTTCTTGTGCAAGTATTTTTCTTTCCTCTAATTTTTCTCTTAATCATTTTGTATATCTTGTGTCTGGGAATTCTGGGCTTTTTGTATAATAGTAACAATGCATAATTTATTTATTATCCTTAATAGCCTACTTTATCATCTTTATGGCTCTTCTTTGGCCTATCACTTTTTGTGAATTTTGAAGACTACACTTCCTTTTACAACAGGGGGGCCATCTTCCCCCTGGGCCTGGCTTGGCCCCATTGTAGGAATGTTTCCGTATTTTGAGGATTCTACACTGTCATCTTTTCCAGTCCTGGCACTAGTGTGCCTATTAGGATTGGGCACTTTTTTATCCTGGGTTTTGCGGACCCAGCACTCTTTCTTAATTTTTAACCTATTTATGTCCTTGATATGCTATATAAATACAGGCTATATATCAGTCTCATCTCATCTGAGATTTTGTAAAAACAGGGTCCACCTCGTGAAGGTACTCACCAAGACTTGACGATGAATTCAGTTTCAGCAATAATACTCTCTTTTACTTGCTGACTTATCATCTGTCCATTTGGATTGTTTTTTTTTTCTATTAGAATGAACTGCTATTGTCTAAGGAAATGTGCATGAATTTCCCAATAACTACTTGTAAAGCATACTTTTGCATGTCATGGCTTAAACCAGTGAGTTCTCCTGTAATATTATCTTATTCCTAACAATACATCCTTCTGCACTCTTGTTATGTCACCTTTATCCTCTTTCTCTTACTTCCTCTTCTAGCCTATCTTCTTCCCACCCCATTACCTATCTGATAATTTCTCCTCTTTCTTACAGGTGGTCTGCTAAACCTGTAAAGCACACTGGAATCCAGAGAACAAAATTCATTCTTATTGTAGAAACAAAATGCAAAAGTCTTAAAGACAGTTTAGCAAAGAACTGGCAGTAGTTTTTATACCAATGAAATGGCCTTTCAAAGGTAAAACTGAAATGCATGTAGATTACTTCCCAGTTTCACAGTTCCTTTTGTATCAAAGACCAAGTATCCCTGTGCAATAAGATCTAACAGTCACTTCTATCAGAATGTCCAGTAATTCACTTCTGATTTAGCAAGAGACACGATATATACATAGTATCCAGGTGTTCTCAATCAGAGTCCCTTCTCCTGAGGTTCCATTGGATTGCAGTTTAGGAAGATGTTGACATCTCTTCAAAAATACTTCACAAATGTTCCTTCCTTACTGAAGTTCCACCAGTCACAATCATTATCCCATAAAATAGTCTCCCTCTATTAGAGGTCAACTCTTTCTTTAATGCATCACAAATCAGATGTCATTAATCGGTTGAGATTACTAGTTAAAAGAACAAAGCAGTTATACTGACTATATAATTTTTTAAGTAACAGTTTTTTGTATTTACATTATTTACACAACATTTTGATGAGGCCACCCCAAAACTACATTAAATTGACCCCATCTGACTTGAAAGCCTCACTTTTATGCCAAACAGTTACGTTATAAGCCACAGACAGGCCGTTTGCCTTATGCTGGGTCAAGTCTGGTCAGTGCTTCACTACAAACTTGAGGTAGGAATACCCAAAATCCTCAGGCACAGTCTCTGATAATTGTACATTCTCTTCGAGGAAGGTAGTATTTCAGCAAATTTAATGGACATTTAATGATTGAGCATTCCCTCAAAATAGTGGACTACTTCCATTCTGCATTTCTTCAACCCATCTTCAAAATGCACATTGGTTGTTCTTCTCCATTCCAGATTTGCAACAATCTCATCCCTAGTGCTTCTTCTGATATGACTGCATAAACTGCAAAAAGGCATATTGAAATCTGGAGAGGCTAAGATAGGCTGTGAACAGAGTACTATTTTTAGCTGATTAAGGCATTTTTCCTTTTGTTAAATGTGAAAGGCAATCTGTTGAGGCAGTGGAAGGGTTTAAATTTCCAACAGTAGCAGCTAAGCTCAAGAATGGCCTATTTGATTCTTAGTGCATGGAAATGGAGCCTGTTTTTTTTTCCTTTTTTTTTTTTTTTTTTGTGGCCAAATAATAACCTCTGTCATACCAAACATACTCTTGGAGGCAATGCCAATTTACCCAGCATGTTTTTTAACTACATAAAAGTCCCTGAAATGTCACATGGATACCATGCAGCCCAAATGGAAAGGCAATAAATTACAATGCACCACCTGTTGTTGCAAAAGTTTTTCTTATTTGGCTTCAGCCACCAAAGGAGTCTGCAAGTATTCTTTTCCACATCCAATGTAGTCTAAATCTTATCTGCCTTAACCTGTCTATAAGTTCAGTAACCCTAAGCAATGGGTAGTTGTCAGATTTTGGAATGTTGTTCAGCTTTATAAAATCATTCTAACACCTCCATCAGTTTTAGGGCTCTGTCTTAAGCATCTTCTATATCTCATCTTGCACAGATGTTCTCTGATATTCAGGTATTTTATAAAGTTTTATGATAATGGGACAGATTCCGTAGTTTGTTGCATCTGGCACACTCTTCTGATATCAGTGCAAAAGTTGCAGATAAGTCTATAGTATGTAAATATGCCCCAATGAACTTAGAGTATCTTGGCACATAACAGAGTTTCTCAATAAAACCAGTGTATCATATATCAGTCAGTGTAAGTCACGAAAACTGTCTCATAAAGCATGATGTACATTAAAAATCTTAGAGAAATACTATCCCAGTCTAAGCTGAATGACATTCATAAATACATATCTACAAATATCTCTCCTGTAAGCTTAGAGACAACTATTGGATATTGCCGCAAGTCATATATTAGAAAAATATACCTGCATAATATTTCTGATAAAAAAATTAATAAAGGCGAAGGGCAATTATGGCCACATTGTCATGGCTAACAGTAGCTAAGAATGGGTGCGGGATATGTGTGGGGAACACAGTTAACTCACACACCCAAGGAAATAGGGAGATAGAAAAGCAGAATTGGGGTGTGGGTAAAGAAGGGGGAACACAAGAGGTATGATGGACTAGGAAAATCTGAGGAATAGTCAGAGTGGCATGGACATTGTTTTTTTTTTATTTTTTATTTTCTTTATTTAATTTTTGTCTTGGTGGGAATAGAACCCATTTTTTCCCTGTTTTTTTTTTTTTTTGAAGAATAGTAAGGAAGGTAAAAATAGGGAAGGAGGAAGAGAAGGCCAATACAGCATATATACACATATAACAAATATCACAACACAAGAAAGACAAAGGTTGGAAATAAACAGTAAGGAAAAGTAAGGTACACAGACCTGCATACTCTACAATATGGTCAATGGAAATTAGACAAGCAAGGTGTGGATGCATAGCAGCCATGGTGAAATGCATCTGTACCTATGTACTACCATATTATAACATGTTGCAAACAGTGTGGCAGTTAAACCTGGATGTGTATGGCCAATGGCAATTGTGTGTCATAGGATAGTGAATAGGGATCACAGTACACATTAGATAAATAAACCATTACCCAAATAGTATGTCAGCAGTACAAGTAAAAGCCAAGCAGCATCACAGATAAGCAAGGGTAGCCACTGAAATGCTAGAGAATACCAGCAAAGGACAGATTAGAACCTCTGGCCATACATGTGAAAGGCAAACAACCAAGCACAGCACCAAACAGCTGTACTGTAACAAAGCAGCAAACTAGCTGTTACCTACACAAGTAGGCATGCACAACCCAGACATAAGTGTAATAGAATGCATATGTCACACCCATATGCCATGTCAAATATATATATATACATACATATATATATATATATACATACATAACCTTTAATGGCCTAACAGGAAAAGCAATGTCAATACACTATCTGGTCACACATCTATGATTAATGCTATATAACCAATATCAGGTTGTGCACATGGATTTTGACAATGTACACTGGTTAATATGTAAACAGAAATATAGCAGTAACCAGCAACTTGTGTGTATATGTCCTTCATCTGAATAATAGCTATAGGGTTGATACAAGTTGACTTTGTAACAAAACCGCTACATGAAAACAGATGAGAATTCCAGCAAAGGTGAGCATACACTATGCATAGGTTCAAGATATATGACATATTTACAAATGTGGAAGGGTGGTGGACAACATGGGACTACATCAATAAAATCATGGCAGCAAAGTTCTGTTAGCAAGTGATAAAGAAGGACAATGATATATAAGGGGACACATTACTACTGCATGTGCACACATCATAGGGTGGTGTTGAAGTCAACCCAAACTACATTGAAGCAAATAGCCAATGTATGTCATACAGGCAGACTGAATTTGTGATATCAATAAAAATGGGCATGTATAAATCACACACACAGTACTGTGCAATCATTTAACCGCAACAGACATAGGCAAGCAAGCTAGGACTTGGCATCACATACACATATATACTCTCATGCCAATGTAAAACAACATGTGGAATAAATGCCTGTGGTTAGTTCTTATTAACCATTGTTGTAACTGAGCAAAGGACAGTCCTGTGAACAACATTATAGCACATTAACATGAAGTCAGTGATGAAGTCCTAAGGTACAATGGTGTTTCTATATTGACTGGAATATGTGTAGAGACATGGTGCTTCTCTACTAATAAGAATATGTGCAGAGGCATGTACACCCATTTCTGCAGATGTACACCATGTGCTGAAAGGTGAGAATTTATGTGAATATGGAAAGTATGTAGAAAGGTAACATAGGCCAAAGAAGGTATACTGTAATGTTAATGGATACATTATCTTTACCACAATATATTACATGTGCAGTACATTGGCAGTCTATGCATTCAGTAAAGGAGGACTGCACATATGTAGCAGACACATTTATAAGAAATAACATGACAACATCACTGCAAACACATGCCACACACAATGCCAGTATGGCAGTGTGACAGCATGATAAGTGTCAACCAAAACACAAGGGCAATGATATGACCTTCTGCTGAATGTACATGACATGGCTTCCAGCCACAACTCTGAGCTGAGATACCAGATGACTAAAGGCTTCTGAGCTTCCAAAAAAACATAAGTTGCCTTTTTTTTTGCTTATTTATACTATTTACCGCACTGTTTTAATAGCTGCTGCCTACGTTTATACTGTGTACTAAAGTACACTATTGTACTGCAATTGTCTGCATTACTGTGCCTGTTAAATCAAATTGTATTGCTGTTTTTATTGTTTACTAATATTTTTTTGCTATTTTCACTGTTTGTTAACTGGTTAACTGTTGTTTGTTATTTACTGGTATTTTTCACTTTTTTAAAGCTACTTGTTCTGTTTGTTCTGGTTCCCCTCCCCAACCAGTGTTTAAGTAACTTATCTGTTAGCTGTTCAAAACATTCTTTGGAGCCTACTTTCAGATTTTCTGTTGTTTTACACATTTTTTAGTGTCTCACTGCTATTTTTTCTGCTATTTTAAACATTCTCTAGTGCTTCCCACTGAAACTGGGGTAGCTAGTATCTGTAGCATAGTCCAGCTACAGGCTTGCTGCATCTGGGATTGTTTGTGGTGATTGTTTGTTTTGAGCACGCCTTGCACTCCATCTTGGATTGGAAGGGACCTATCTGCACTTTACTAAAAGGCTTGTGTTGATTGGACCCTGTCTGGTAAAGGAAGGTCAGTCTAGGGCTTGGAATAAGCATCCTCAATTGGTCCTTTTGAATCTTTAAAATTTTTTTTTCAAGTTTTTAGCTTCTGATATTTAGGCCCTGCATTTGAGCAGGTTTCTGCTTGTTTGTACAAAGCTTAACTGAGGTGGGCTACCAGCCACAACTCTGAGCTGAGATACCAGATGACTAGAGGCTTCTGAACTTCCTAAAAAACATAAGCTGTCTTTTTTTTCTTATTTATACTATTTACTGCACTTTTTTCTTGCCTGCCACCTACCTTTATACTGTATTTCTATATTGTGCACTAAACTACATTGTTGTACTGCAGCCGTCTGCATTACTATGGCTGTTAAATCAAATTTTATTGCTGTTTTCACTGTTTACAAAGCTTTTTTCAGCCATTTTCACTGTTTGTTAAGTATATACTGATATTTTTCACCATTTTAAAGCTATCTGTTCTGCTTGTTCTTGTTTTCTCAAAAACAGTGTTTAAATAACTGATCTGTTAGCTATTTGAAACATTTTTTAGAGTCTCCTTGCTGATTTTCTGCTGTATTAAACATTTTAGTGCCTTGCTGCTATTTTCCTGTTGTCTTAACCATTCTGTAGTGTTTTCCATTTAAATTAGTGTGGCTAGTAGCTGTAGCATAATCCAGATACAAGCTTGCTGCATCTGGGTTTGTTTGTAGTGGTTGTTTGTTCTGAGCATATTTTCCGGGCCGTCTTGGATTGGAAGGGGCCTATCTGCACTTTAGTGAGAGGATTGTGTTGATTGGACCCTGTCTGGTAAAGGAAAGTCAGTCCATGGCTTGGAATAAGAATCCTCATTGGCCTTTTTGAATCTTTTTATAGCTTTTTTTCTAGTTTTTAGCTTCTGGTATTTAGGCCCTGCATTTGAGTAGGTTTCTTCCTGCTTATACAAAGCTGAACTGAGGTGGGCTACCAGCCACAACTCTGAGCTGAGTGCAGATGACTACAGGCTTCTGACCTTCAAAAAAAATACATTGCCTGTTATTTTATTTTATTTTTTTGCTTATTTACACAATTTGCTGCACGTTTTTATTGCCTGCCACCTACTTTTAGACTGTATTTATATACCGTGTACTAAACTAGAGTGTTGTACTGCAACTGACTGCATTACTGTGCCAGTTAAATAAAATTTTATTGCTGTTTTCACTGTTTACAAAGTTTTTTATTTATTTATTATTTGCTGTTTTCACTGTTTGTTGTGTATTTACTGGTATTTTTCACTATTTAAAGCTTTCTGTCCTGTTAGTTCTGGTTCTCCTGCCAAGCAGTGTTTAAATAAATAATCTGTTAGCTGTTTAAAACATTCTTTAGAGCCTCCTTGCTGATTTTCTGCTGTTTTAAACATTTTATCTCATGTCTCACTGATAATTTTCTGCTGTGTTAAACATTCTCTAGTGTTTACCAATTAACCTAGGGTAGTTAGTAGCTGTAGCATAGTCCAGATACAGGCTTGCTGCATCTGGACTTGTTTGTAGTGATTCAAAGTAAAAGGCAAAATGGTTCCACACAGCTGGGTAATCCAAGCAGTAAATACTTTATTCCAGTAAGGTAAGCGCTTTTACAGATAACATCCGCTTCATCAGACCAAGACAAACAGTTCATTTAGAAAACATCTGAATACATATGAAATAAAGCTACATAATTAACCTGCTAGATACTGAACATTTCTAAGTAGCTTACTTAAATTACATGAAAATACTGGAAAATTAAAACCATTAATAAAACAGTTAAATTACATACAAACTATACACTCAGTGCCCATCAGGTTAATTATGTAGCTTTATTTCATCTGTTATTTGATTGGATTATTTGAAGGTTTAAAAGGATGTATTCTAAATTAACTGTTTGTCTTGGTCTGATGAAGTGGATGTTATCCGTGAAAGCACTTACATTACTGGAATAAAGTATTAGCTGTTTAGATTATCCAGCTGAGTGGAACCATTTTGCCTTTTACTTTGCATCTCTACTTACTTTTGCAGTTGGTTCCCTTTGTCTGTTTCAGAGGTTTTGTTTTATATTCGTATTTGTTTGTAGTGATTGTTTGTTCTGAGCAGGTTTTGCAGGCCAATGTAGATTGGAAGGGGCCTATCTGCACTTTAGTGAGAGGATTTTGTTGATTGGATCCTGTCTGGTAAAGGGAGGTCAGTGTAGGGCTTGGAGTAAGCATCCTCATTGGTCCTTTTGAATATCTTTAACATTTTTTTCAAGTTTTTATCTTCTGCATTTAGGCCCTGCATTTGAGCAGGTTTCTGCTTGTTTGTACAGAGCAGAACTGAGGTGGGCTACCAGCCACAGCTCTGAGCTGAGACACCAAATGACTAGAGGCTTCTGAGATTGCAAAAACAAAATAAGTTGCCTGTTTTTTAAGTGGGGTTATTTATACTATTTGCTGCACTTTGTTATTGCCTGATTCTACATTTATACTATATTTATATACTGTGTACTAACCTACACTTTGTACTGCAATTGTCTGCATTACTGTGCCTGTTAAATTAAGTTTTATTGCTGTTTTCTCTCTTTACAACCCTCTTATTTTCTTTCTTTTTTCACTGTTTACTAAGTATTTACTTGTAATTTTCACTGTTTTTAATGCTATCTGTTCTGCTTGTTCTTGTTTTCCCACCAAGCAGTGTTTAAAGAACTGATTGATCTGTTAGCTGTTTAAAACATTATTTAGAGCCTCATTGCTGATATTTTGCAGTTTTAAACATTTTGTAGTGCCTTACTGCTATTTTTCTGCTGTATTAAACATTCTATAGTGTTGCTCACTGAAACTATAGTAGCTAGTAGCTGTAGCATAGTCCAGATACAGGCTTGTTGCATATGGGTTTGTTTGTAGTGGTTGTTTGTTCTGAGCACATTTTCCTGGCCATCTTGGATTAGAAGAGGCCTATCTGAACTTTAGTGAGAGCATCATGTTGATTGGACTCTATCTGGTAAAGGGAAGTCTGTCTATGGCTGAGAATAAGCATCCTCATTGGTCCTTTTGAATCTTTTTTCAAGTTTTTAACTTCTGGTATTTAGACCCTGCATTTGAGCAGATTTCCACTTGTTTGTGCAATGCACAGCACCTCACACTGCTGGGCAATTTTGCTCTAAAGCTAGACAGTTAAATTCAACAAAATTTCCCTTAGATACTCTGTAGCACACTAGTGTAGCCCTCATCCTTAGTGTTTTCCCGGTCAAAGAAATACTGCTAGTGACCTGTAGCCTGTTAACCACCCGCAAACAAAAAGTATATATAAAGCCCCAGTCAGAAATATCCAACCACTGTGCTCCTCCATGAATGATTCTGGTAACCCACCCTTAGTGACAACAGTCTTCAACCCAGCATTATGGACAGTTGGACTACCTTTGCTTCTCTTGTCAGCCTTGTTGACTTGGATCTCTAGAGGGAGTGTAGCAATACCATAGTGTACAATGACAACCCTGTACTAATAACTCAATCTAGGACAGAGTCTGAGAAATGTATTTACACCAAGAATCTTGAATCCATGCTCTCTCACAATCTAAACAGTACCACGGAAGAGGTTGTCAACTCATCCACCACTACACATGCACATAGTATCATTACTCATACACATAGTATGCATCAAACACAAAAATCTACATACACAGAGGTTCTCTCGAAAAACTTACCTAAACATCAGAAACCTCCAAAACATAAGACTGCTGCAACTAACACAGTCCCCACAGCACCCACGACACATAGCAACACCAGTTTCTTACCCACCAAGCCAGTTAGGTGAAATACTCAAAAAACAAATTTTTTTGTCATTGCAGTTTTAACTCATTCACTCCAATGGAGCTCAGGAAGTTTGCACAGCAACTTCCAATGGGCAGAAGCTAAGCATTTTGACAAAATCAAATTATGTCCACACATTTCGAACAAATGTTCATATCTCTGGAACCGTAGGGGTTATGAAAGAAGTATAAATGGCAAACTCTTCAGCACACATTATTTTTTATAGTGGTAGTATTCTGTAGGTGCTAGGTCTTAAACCAAATTGTATAAGTCGCAGTAAACACAGTGACTATTACATTTGTAATATTTTGTAAACAACTTACAATATCTCAGCAACCACTCAAGTTACTCACATACTGTCAGCAGCATTGTATTCATCAAGTTGAGTGCTTATTTGAGTCTAAGGAGTTCTGTCTGTGTTACTTGGTTATTAAGATATTTAGAAAAATTTGAAAATGATATATCTGTAAATTAATATAATAAAATCAATAGTTAATATCTATTTACCTGCACTAGACAGAAGCCAAATATTAATGCAGTTGAGTTTGCCATTGTGTACGCTTTAAGATGAAATCTTTGAAAAACCTCATACATAGCATAGTTTTGGGATTATTGATGCAAATATGAGCGAGAAATATATTACAGTAATGCAGTTTTTTTGTGTTGTGTACGCTTTTAAGATGAAATGAAAAAAAACCTCATACATAGCATAGTTTTGGGATTATTGATGCAAATATGAGCGAGAAATATTTGACACCTACAGGCATCAGTAGGATTTAACTGAATATGCATTTGGAGGAATCACTAGGATGTAATGAGTTAATAGTGAGACACATGGATGTCCCACTCACCAGACTGGAAAAGGAGAAAGTCACGGTCAGCTACCTGTCCAGTGCCAGAATTCATCAGATCATGCATTCAAACAGATTTGTCTGCAACAAGTACTATTATGACTTCATAATGGTTCATGTTGGTGTCAATGACCTGAGATGTACCTCATTGAACTATATGGAGTCAGATATGGTTGAACTCTTTGAGTATGTGTCCCTGGCAGGTATGTCCATAGCCTTAAACAGCAAACTACTCTCACCTTGAACTGTGCTGTAATATAAACAAAAGATTATTGATTTCAATAACTGGCGTAGATTTTCATGTCATGCAAAGGGGATCAGCCTGGGAAGCCATGGTTAACAATCCTCCCTGCTTTTCCAGAGACATTTTGCACCTGGCACCTATAGGCTCTCAGCTCCTGGCAAAAGCTCTTGCCTGCCCATAGAACTTTCTTTAGGCAAGGTCCTGAAAACAACATTACCAACATGACATTAAACAACCAGAAGAAAATAAGGGTCATGCTGCTAAATGCTAGCAGCTTAAACCAAAAACTGCACTACCTGGAATCACTTCTATCACTAGAAGATGTAGATGCTTGTGCAGACACAGAAACCTGGTTCAAGGTGTCAGAGAGTACCCCAGCCTTGGAAGGCTACAATGCCTTCCACTCTGTTAGACCAAAGAAGGCAGGGTCTGTATCTAAATTACAAATAAATTCACCTCCCATCTCCATAGAGTTACTCCAAGTCCAGGTTGCAGTGGGTAAGACCCCCTTTCAAGTCATAACCAGTTATAGATCCCCTCCATGGGTCATGATGCCCACAATCCCTACTTGACCAAACTGGAGGCAATCTAAATTTTATTGAACACTCTGGTTATAGGGATTTGAAATATCCCACCATCAACTGGGAAACCTATGCTATCCAAAAAATGAAAAAGGCACAATGCTCCAACCACAGTACTGTAAACCAAGTAAAAGGAGCACCGGAGACCACATAGTTCAGGCACGAACAGTTTATTAGCAAATCCACACCACAGACATAACACCAAAACACATGTTAAAAGGTTTTGCTTTGGGATAATGTATCTTATTAGCATATTCATTAATATCCCTCTCAATTTTAATAAACTTCCTATCCTGTGTTTTTTACACCTTGATTCAATGTTGTTCAACATATCATTGTACTTCGCATTCTCAGTATCTACTCTAAATAATAAATTGTTAATAATGTTATTATTCAAAACATCAGTTTCTTTATACAAATTTTCCATTTCAATCTGGTTATCCTTAATAATAGCTTTCATAATGTCAGCACCACATCTATCAAACGCCATGATGAGATTGTGGTGAAACTGAGAATATTCTCTGACATTATTAGAGTATTTACTATCCCTCAAACCCTTAGGAACAATTTTTAGTGCTAAACTGCATCTTAAATAAGCATTGTCAATCTCCCATGCTTTATATTTATAAAGTAAATTATCTCGTTTACATATCTTATTAGCATAGGTTTTATTATCAGTTGCAGTCTTGGTGGTGTTATTAAAATCCACCCTGTAATTTAAAATGTCTTGAAAATTTCGCTGTGTACCTGGTAACCGTGCCTCGTCTAAACAAGAAGGTTGACCATTATGTCCATTTCCAAACCCTGTGTTCATACCAGAGTTAGTACTGTTGTTTTCTCCAGCCAAAAGGATGTTAGGAAAACCCTCCAAACTCAAATGAAGATGAGGTGAAATGTCCAAATTAACAGTAGCGTTAGTCATGGAACCATTTTTGTGTCTTTCCTTCCTTCAAGGCTGAAAGTAAATTAACTTCCTGGTTGCCAGGCAAGTACGTTCCTGAAGCTTGCTGAAGCAGAGATTGGCTAATCAGGGTTAGAAGCCCCACCAGCTGAGTGATTTGTCCAATAAGCTTACGCAGCTCTCCTAATTCATTCCCTTTAGGGCAATCCTTGTTGACTGAAGTGCTCGAACCAGATGGAGAATCCATGGCCACAAAATACAAACTGATAAATCCAAAAAACAAAAGACCACAGAATGAGCATGTGAAAACCAAAGAAGGCGGGGTTTGTATCTAAATTACAGATAAATTCACCTCCCCTCTAGATAGACTGGACAACTCCATAGAGTTACTCCAAGTCCAGGTTAACGTGGGTAAGACCCCCTTTCAAGTCATAGCCAGTTATAGATCCCCTCCATGGGTCATGATGCCCACAAACCCTACTTGACGAAACTGGAGGCAATCCAAATTTTATTGAACACTCTGGTTATAGGATTTGAATTATCCCACCATCAAATGGGAAACCTATGCTATCCCCAACTCACTAGCACAAAAGTTCCTTGACTTTGTTATTACAAATGTCCTGGAACAAATGGTTCATATCCTCACAACAGAAACAAACATTCTAAATCTGATCCTCACTAACATGTCAAACAGTTGCAGTGCCGCAACTGTCAGACACTCACAATAGTCACCTTGAGCTGGCACTAACACCAGAACTCACAAAGCGTGAAATAAGACTAAAATACTTCATCAAGGCAAACTATATAAGCTGCACCTCAAGCTGGAAGTAGTGTCTATGCCGAAGCTTACACTAAAGCCCTGTAGAATCACTTGCATAAGTGTATAAACTCAGCTGTACCAGAAAGAATCAAAGCTAGAGCCCCAAGTAAAAACAAACTGCCATGGTGGACATCCAGTATCAACAAACTTCACAATAAATGCAAAATAATGCTGTCCAAAAAAATAAAGGCAAGACCCCAACAATGGAAAAGCACACTCCTCAGCCTCAACAGGGCACATAAGACAACTGGGCTCCTTTGAGAGAAAGTTAGTAAGTACAGCCAAGGATAACCATAAGGCCTTTTACAGCTAAGTACATAGCCTAAAAGGTAGGACCCAAGCATGTGCAGAACTAGTGACCAAAGGTATTACACACACTGACCCCACAGAGATATCAAACCTGCTAGCGGATATGTTTGCTGAAATTTTCACTTCCTTATCTCCTCCTAACTTATCACAAACCTTCCCCCAAACTTCTCTCCTCCCTACATATCTGAAGAGCAGGTCCTCAAAGCCTTGTCCAAGGCAAAAAACACAGCTTCTATGGGACCAGACAGCATCCCAGGCATTCTTCTAAATAGATAAAAACATGAACTAGCATCGCCATTAAGTACCCTTTTCAGTCATAGCCTAACCACAGGCTTTGTTCCTGTGGAATGGAAAACAGCAACAATTATTTCCCCTCCAGAAAGGTGGCCTAGCAACAGACCTGGGGAACTACAGACCCATACGCCTGACCAGCTTCATCTGTAAGGTCATGGAACATATCATTATGGACCTCATAAATAAAGACATAGACAACATCCAAACCCTGGATTCTACCCAATTCAGGTTTGTCAAAGGCAGATCCTGCCTGTTAAATCTGGTAGACATCTTTGTAAATGAGACCAGGGCCATTGATAAGGGCAGATCTGTGCACACAGCATACCTAGACTTGGCAAAGGCTTTCAACACAATCCCACATTCAGGCATTACAGATAAACTTAGCAAGCTGAATATAAACCCCTTTATTGTAAGATGGCTTGCCAACTGGCTCACAAACCAGACAAATGCTGTCAAATTGGGTGACCCCACATCAACTAGCACACCTGTTACCAGTGGGGTGCCACAGGCATCAGTGCTAGTCCCCCTACTGTTTGGTATATACATCTCAGAAGTTCAGGTCAAAACTAAGGGGTTGTGGCAGAAGTTTGCAGACAATTGCAAACAAGGTGCAATCACTGATTCCCCAACATATGTCAGTATACTCCTGGTGTATTAGTCACAGTCTCAAACTGAATGCAGAGAAATGCATTATCATTCTCTTTGGCACAAACAATGTCCCTTCACTCTATTAAATCAATAACAATACCCTAAGTACCCATGAAATGGTAAGGGACCTGGGATCACAAGTTGACTCCAACCTTAACTTCAACCACCATGTGTCTACTTAGTAAGGAAGGCTTTCTACGTAGCACACTTGATTAGTAAAGGCATTGCCTTGAGAGCAAAAGAGGTTATAACCCCTCTATACTCTGCACTAATCTGGCCCATAATTGAGTATAACTCCCCATTCGGCATGTACTGTACAAAGCACTTGCAGCAACTGGAGTGACCTCAAAGGTTTCTAACAAAGAAGATCAAGGAGCTGCAGCATGTGTCTTACACAGACCAACTAAAGTCCCTTTCACTATACTCTGTGTAATATAGACTTCTTAGGGGAGACTTATGCCTGGTCTAAAGACCCAAACCTAATGAACTTGCTGCATATCAGTAAATCAAATGGGACTATGGCTACGTGTTCCAGGGACCTAAATATTGCCTGCAACTTAAATAGGACATACTCAAGGGACAGCTTTATCTCTCCATGACTGATGTGTCTTTGGAACAGGATATCCTTTCATGTGAAACAGAGCACATCTATGACACTGTTTAAGAGGAACCTGGATGAGTGGATGAAGCACCATATATTCTTATGGGGGATATCACCTAGATCCCTCTTGGACATGGGCTGTCATCAATAAATGCAATATTGGGTATTGACTAGCATTTTCATGGTATTACATTGGAGTTAAATGGCTAGGCTTAAAATAACCTCCGGGTTGATAACCTAGTAATCTCCTATGATCCTATAATACTATGATCCTATGAACCACAAATCATGCCCATATTACTGTGGAATACATGGAATATTGCTACATGTTTTTGTGAGTTAGTGTCAATATCTCACATGTATAGAGTGGAATTGTAGCAGTAGCAGCATGTAAACTGCCAAAACTCATGGACAGCTGAAAGCTGAATGAATATTTGATGTGGTAATGTATGTCATGCAACCATTGCAACATAATGCTAAATGTCACATGTACATTTGGCTGTGTATCACATACGCATGGCAGTAAAATGTTATGCATGCACAAGTGTGCCTATAAAGTCCAATCACAGATATGGCAAACACCATGGGGCAGCATTACACATGTGGATCACAGAGACAATACTAACAGTCCTGATGGTCCACTCAGATGGGGATGAACATCACAAATGATCTTCTCAGCTATTTCCCTGAATACATCATGCATAGACCATGCCATATATTGGAAAAAATTCCCAAGTATGCTCTCATCAGAGTCCAAAAGACATCAGTAACCACCTCTTGGATCTGTTTCTATTAATCATCTTGTTGGGGTGCTGGGTGTCCTCTCCTCTGAAGCAGGGATGATGGCATGTGCAGGTCCACCTTACTCTTTATTATCCTCATCTCCTTCATGGTCAACATCATAATTGCAGGGCTCTGGCAGTGGTCCAGCATGTGCTTGTCTCTGATGTCTGATGGATGAGCGTCCATGGGTCCTGAGCTCTGTCAAGGTGAATCACAAGACAAGAAACTACATATGCATACTTGCTACTACATGACCACATAAAATACCTACTGCACAGGCAGAAAACAGTCAGTATGAAACGTTAGAATATGTTATGGCCATAGTCAAGTGTACCACCATATGCAATGTATGTCATTAAATCAAAACCATAACAATGAAAACCAAATGTTTATCAGGCTGCACATGCCTGTGAAAATCATATCTGACATTAAACTGACACTGATGTGCACATCTGTAGTCTAGCAGTCATTACCTAACATTCTGTTGACATGTGATGTCTGTATATGAGAATAAAGGTATAACAAGATATATTGCAGGTGTCATTAAAAACACATTCTCAGATGAAATGGTCTAAAGTTATTGTGTAGAACAAGTATAGTAAACAGATTTGCTGCTACCGGATGACTTCTCATTCACACTACACATTCCCAGTGTCCTATTATCTATATTTATGGATTTTTTCACTACCAGGCCATTTCAGGGCCATCGTATCCATTGCAGAATATTAGCAGTTTACTCCAGCATGTGCCATGACATGCATAGCACAGCTTACCAGTAGAAATCCTTACATTACATGAACACTTGTTTATCAGCCATCATTATGCATGACAATCATGTGCAAAGCCAACACACTTACATATTCTGACATTTGAAGAAAAGCATGCTATGAAACTATGCAATGCAACCCTCTCATGGGTCTGCCTTGCAAAACTACACTGTGAAGATGACAACATAAAACTAGCAGTGTGACCTGTACTGTTTAAATATTTGTGATGTTGGCTTCAGAAAATTGGCCAGCAGACTTTCTTGAGAGAATACCACTATTTCTATGTTTTCTGTCTTGTATGTGTGTTCTGCACATTTATGTGGGTGTGTGCATATCAGCTGTAACTCAGGTGTCTATGCATGTAATGAGTCATATGAACAGCGACCAATTAACACATTCATATAATGAAGATATATTGAGATGACAATCTAGTGGGAAAATATAAAAGTCATTTGCAAAAGAGCTGAGCAAGGCAACATGGTCATTGGTAAACTAACATCTATTTTTAGAATGCAACACAACACACTGTTAATAATGTACAATCATAAATACAGTGACAGATGATGACATATAAAAGTATAGTACATGTTGTACAAATGTATCAGTGCCCTACATACATTTATTAGAAATCTCCATCCTGCGAAATGCAAGCAGAAAATACAAGTGTGTTTTAAACAAGCCATCAAAGGTGTTGTATGTTAATGGAATTCCCATGCTGAACTGAAGGGCATGCTGAACAGTTTGTCAGCAATAGTGTGAACACTGATACAGCAGATACTCACTCAGTATGGACATAGGCAGGCTAAGCAAAACAGACTAGTAACAGAAAACCACATCCACAAAGAGCAGGCAAAGCCCTATTAACTTGTATGTGAAACATCACCATCACAACCACTGTGACAGTTACACATAAATGACTGGCATGTAGGTTGTGGCTTGCAATTCAAAACATTATCTTCAGCAAACATGGTGTGCTGCTAACTCTTATGTAAAAGTATTTTTAGATAATTCATAACTGTAATCACAGGAATTGTCTATTGTACTTATCTTAAGATGCATGATGGGTATTCCTGCATTATAAGTAGTATGCATAGTAATGGCAAAAAGATGACCCTGTAACAATGATCAAATCTATTTTAGTTGCAAAATCCAACAAAGTAATCAACATACCTCTGTCCCTACACTGGTCCTCCAGCCTGTGCATACATATGATGCATAGGGCCCAATTCCATGTGGGATCTTCATCACCTGAAAAAAGTAAAAAGCATTAATGAATTATGTAGATATAAAACAACATTGATATATGTTACTCAGCTCATGTTCATTAACTTTTAAATTGAAGAATATTATAGAATCTCTGTACACAATCATTTACATACTGGACAAAAATTAAACATAGATTGGAGAACCTGAGAATCAAATCTGTAACTCTCAGCTACATTCATGAATGTATGTCAGCACAGTGGCCACAAAACAAAAACACAACTGTAAACTTTCATACAACAGACAGTAAAACACCTTCATGCAACACATAACTTTTAACAGTGAATTACAAATTGTTGCACATCACATACACATAGGTGTGTTTTGAGTGGAAGAACATAAAATATATACCTATATTAATTGATAAATTACAAATTATAACTCAAATTTATCCCTGATATCAGGGGATAACCCTGTTCTGCAGACAAACAGTGGGATTCAATAAACTCTGTGTAGGCTTCCCACAAAGACTACATGGAGTTTACGTGTTTGTGTGGTGAGCAGCAGCAGTGATAACATATTCATGCTGTGCACCACATTTAAATTTAAATAAGTGCAGTTTTGTGACTGGTAACAGTGACACCAACCAGGAAACAATGTAAAACAAAATGAATAGCAAACCTGTTTGCAGAAGAGCAAACTAGTTTAGCAGGATTACAGGGAATGCTACAGTGATTACCAGGGATTTTTATATAGTAATGTATATGGTCCAAACACTGTAAAGAACAGTATATACAGTGCAGAGTATTATAGAATAACAATAAATAAAAAGCAAAACTGGCACCACAAATCTTACTAACGGGCTTTATTAAATGTTGCTAGTAAAACAAAAACTTTCACCAGAATGTATATGAGAATATAACAGGGGGGGACATAACTAATTACACTGAAGTTTTAGAAAATAAATAGATTTTATGGTTTAAAGCCAATCAATTTCCAGGGCTTAATGACAACTGTACTTTCAAATGAACTCAAGGAAATACAAAGTGTGGTCAAATAATAGGTTGCTAAATGAGGTGTTATTACAATTTTGTATATATAATTTTTTTTATTAATTGTCACTTTAAATGCCTAATTGATGAATACTTAATTTTTGGATGTCACATGACTTGATTTTATAGTATTTAAGGGTCTTGGTTTACATTCAAACTATTTGCTTGAAGAAGCATTTGAAGGTGACAGTTTTTTTTTGTTTTACTAGCAATGTTTAATAACGCCCATTAGTGAGACTCGTGGTGCTGGTTTGCTTTTTATTTATCGTTATTTGGTTTTGTTTGTGAATCTGGTCTTTGAACTTATGAGATTTTTGGGAAGTAGAAGATAACCCCAAAATACATAAGTTTACTACTGCTCCCTCTTTAAGGCCTATTCTTTCGGCTACCAAGTGGATCAGTGAACCTCTACCAAAATTTCTCGAATTTCATCTCAAAAAGGCTTTAAGTTGTTCTACAACAATTGTAAAAGATACCTCACAAATTTTAGAATTTTTTTATATGTCGTCAAAAGTTAATAGTGTTTCTGATAGTTATTTCATAACTTTAGATGTGGACGCTCTATTTATATCTGTACCAAATCATATTGATATTGATATTGAATTTTTCACAGAGTTCATTACTTCTTGTGCAATTTTTTCTCCAACAGAAACTGAAGCTATTTATGCTTTAACAGAGTTGGTTATACGCAATAATGTTTTTCTTTTCAATGATGTGATATACAAACAGTGTAAGGGAGTACCTATGGGTATGCCCACAGCTAACAGTTATGCTAATTTGCTTGTAAACAATTGGGAAATTAAATTTGTTTTTAATCATACTAATATCAAAGTTCTGTATAACATTTTGTTCTATAAACATTTTGTAGATGAGCTGTTTTTAATCTGGAAAGGGTCTTTAACTACTTTTTATGATTTTATTGATTATCTGCATTCAACATCTGACTTTTTTACATTTTAAATATAATGTTGAAACACAGGTGCCCAGTAGGAAGGTAGCTGGAATAAAGCAGCTGAACCACGACAAAGTAAAGTCTTCTTTTTTAATACAAAATGGTGAGCGCTTTCGCAATGGTAACCATTGATTCATCAGGCAGCTCATTCAAACAGCAACAGCACTTAAATACTTTAATTCATTAGTAAAACAACCAATCCTACCACTAATTACTATGGTTACATTTTGCCCTTAGTTAATTGCTGAAGTCAGAAAAACACTGTTTAAAAACCACATGCACAGAATGTAAAAACAAGAACATGTGGATGAATATAAATAAAATACATAAAAAGTCACTGAATAAATACATATACTCATGTTGCCCATTTAGTAACTGCTTGTGTGTGTGGGTATAAGCATAAAAATATATGTACATTTATATAAAAAATATAAGCAGTAGACAAACAACTTAATGCATATATTCTGCCTAATAAATACACATGCTGTCCACCTAATAAATACATATGCTTTAAACATACATCTCAACAAATACTTGTCTTTAGTTGTATCTATGCTAGAAACAGCTCAAGAAATACTGTCATATTGACCCAAAGCCCTGCATGTGTTTATGTAGTCTTCTCTTGTTAAGATAGTATTATTATTATTTATTTTATTTTAACCTTCTAGATTTTAGCACTGCCTTCAATGGAACACTATCATTGAAACCCAAACCTTTGTGTGCTCCTAAACGCACAATCCATTTTACTTCCATATTTTCAGTAGTATTGACTATGTCGCCCATCCTATTGCTGACATTCTGAATGTGAAAAACCTGAAATAAAAATATTTGGTCATTCCCCTTGTCCAATGTATGCTTAGCCAAGGCACTATACAGTTGCCCTTTTCTAGTGCAGTAAAGGTGATCCCTTATCCGTTCCCTAAGGTGACGGGTAGTTTTGCCAACATAGAAATGGAAACGTTCTGCAGTGAGCTACATACACTATGTTCTTAGTATTGCAATCAGCAGAATTCCTTAGCTCCCATAGATGCCCTGTTTCAGGGTGCTTGAAAACCCTTGATTCATCTATATAAATGCACTGTGCACATTTTCCACATCTATGGGTACCATTCACTGTGCTATCCATCAGAGTAGGTATCCTTAAGGTAGGTTTCATTAATATGGGGTATAGTGAACATGAAATTGATAAGGTGTACTATAATGTACACAAAGAAGAGAAAGGTAAAGCTAAGCCCTACTACTCTGATAGAGCAGGTAGTGACAGGATAGGTATCAGGAATATTGTATTATCACACATCCCGATGGTTTTACCATATACAAGAGATGTGAAAAGGTTTGAAACCATAATACGACAAAATTGGCATATGTTGTTAGTAGATGAGGATACTACCAACATAGTGGGTGGACAACCACATTTTGCATTTAGAAATAAGAAAAATCTGAAACAGCAGCTTTGCTGTCCAATGATACCTACTCTGATGGATAGCACAGTGAATGGTACCCATAGATGTGGAAAATGTGCACAGTGCATTTATATAGATGAATCAAGGTTTTTCAAGCACCCTGAAACAGGGCGTCTACGGGAGCTAAGGAATCTGGCTGATTGCAATACTAAGAATGTGGTGTATGTAGCTCACTGCACAACATGTTTCCATTTCTATGTTGACAAAACTAACCGTCACCTTAGGGAATGGATAAGGGATCACCTTTACTGCACTAGAAAAGGGCAACTGTATAGTGCCTTGGCTAAGCATACATTGGATAAGCTGATGACCATATATTTTTATTTCAGGTTTTACACATTTAGAATGTCAGCAATAGGATGGGCAACATAGTCAATACTACTGAAAATATGGAAGTAAAATGGATTTTGTGTTTAGGAGCACACAGAGGTTTGGGTTTGAATGATAGTGTTCCATTGAAGCCAGTGCTAAAATCTAGAAGGTTAAAATAAAATAAATAATAATAATACTATCTTAACAAGAGAAGACTACATAAACACATGCAGGGCTTTGGGTCAATATGACAGTATTTCTTGAGCTGTTTCTAGCATAGATATCACTAAAGACAAGTATTTGTTGAGATGTATGTTTAAAGCATATGTATTTATTAGGTGGACAGCATGTGTATTTATTAGGCAGAATATATGCATTAAGTTGTTTGTGTACTGCTTATATTTTTTTATATAAATGTACATATAGTTTTATGCTTATACCCACACACACAAGCAGTTACTAAATGGGCAACATGAGTATATGTATTTATTCAGTGACTTTTTATGTATTTTATTTATATTCATCCACATGTTCTTGTTTTTACATTCTGTGCATGCGGTTTTTAAACAGTGTTTTTCTGACTTCAGCAATTAACTAAGGGCAAAATGTAACCATAGTAATTTAATTGATTGCTGAGTGCTGAATTAACTTTGAGTGGTAGGATTGTTTTTTTTAATAATGAATTAAAGTATTTAAGTGCTGTTGCTGTTTGAATGAGCTGTCTGATGAAGCAATGGTTAGCATTGTGAAAGCACTCACCATTTTGTATTAAAAAAGAAGATTTTACTTTGTTGTGGTTCAGCTTCTTTATTCCAGCTAACTTCCTACTGGGCACCTGTGTTTCAACATTTTCAACTTCTGGGCTGGTTTGGATTTATTTGTTTGCTGCTTGATTTTAAATATAATATCCATTTTACCCATAGTAATTCCCTAGATATTAGGTTGTTCAAACACATTGCTGGCACATTTGGAACTACACTATTTAAAAAAGATGTAAAGAAAAACACTTATTTGCATTAAGGTAGTATGCACCCCCCCCCCCATATTTTCAACAACATTGTCAAAAATCAGCTTACACATGTAGCTAAATTTAATACTAATAGAATAAATATGACTATACAAATGCATTCTATGGCCAGTTATTTTTTGATAGAGGCTATGATCATAAGGAAGTAATAGAATTAGAATCTAGAATACAAAGAGATGTAGTGGAATACATACACTCCATTTTTAATGATGAATATACTTTAACTCACACTAAAAGGTTATATCCTAAGAAAAATCATTCACATAAATTTAGATGTATTATCCATATGACGCAAACACTTCTAGAGTAAAAAATATAATTAAAAAGCATTGGCCTTTGCTAAAATATATTCCAGCTTTTAGGGATATAACTTTGGATGATATATCCATTGGATTTATGAATTTAAGTTATCTTCAACACAAATTATGTTATAAAGAACAAGAAAAACATGTTAATAAGATTTCCATAAATACATTTGATACTCTAAAATGTATTAATTGCTAGTTCTATAAATATATCTGTACTGATACATCATATACACCAAGTTACACTTAAGGTATTTAACTTTAGAAGTCATGGTACCTGTAATACAAAAAATATTTCTATATATATATATATATATATATATATATATATATATATATATATATATATATATATATATATATCTATCTATCTATATATATATATATATATATATATATATATATATATAGATAGATATGGATCTACTTCAAAACATATAACCCCATAACATCCAATTTCATAACATTGAGACCAGAACATCTAAAATCCATAACATCGAATTTCATAACATCTAAAACTACAAATCACATAAAAATAACATCCCCTCCACATACAATGACACAAAATTACCAAACACCCTTTTTACTATGTTTCTACAGGGGAGCAAGCCCCCTGCACCCCTCATATAGGGGGATCTGCCCCCACACCCCCCATAAATTAAATATACCAATTCCAAGATCGCACTACAGAGTGAAAAAGTTCATTTCTTAACCCCACTATATCATGCCCCCTGCAGAAACGTAGTAAAAACTGGTTTGGTAGTTTGGTGTTGTTATATGTGGAGGGAATGTCATTTTCATGTGATTTGTAGTGTTAGATGTTATGAAATTTGATGATATGGATTTTAGATGTTTTGGATTTTAGATGTTCTGGTCTCAATGTTATGAAATTAGATGTTGTGGGTTTTAGATGTTTTGAAGGGGACCTATATATATATATATATATATATATATATATATATATAGAGAGAGAGAGAGAGAGAGAGAGCTATAGAAGACTTAAAGACAGAATATGTGAACATCTTTCTGATATAAGAAGAAAATTAGATACAAATGCAATGTATAGACATATTAAAAATACTGATGCTTTGCATGTTTTTAGTTTTTTAATTTTACAGAATATATATAAGAATATAAGTTGGGGTGACATAATTGATTACACTGAAATTTTGGAAAATAAATGGATTTTACAATTTAAAGCTCATCAATTTCCAGGGCTTAATGACAATCTTACTTGAAACCAACTCTAAAGGAAATACGAAGTATTGTTAAAAAGTTTTTAAATGAGGTGTTATTACAACTTTGTATATTTTTTTTAAATTAATTGTCACTTTAAATGCCTAATTGATTAATACTTACATTTTGGATGTCACATGACTTGATTTTATAGTATTTAAGGGATCTTGTTTTTTATTCAAACTATTTGCCTGAAAAAGCCTTTGAAAGTGAAAGTTTTTGTTTTACTAGCAATGTTTAATAAAGCCCATTAGAGAAACTCGTGGTGATGGTTTTGCTTTTTATTTATTGCTATTTAGTTTTGTTTGTGATTCCAGCTTTGTCTGTGTTGGTGGAACTTTTGCCTTTGAGCATTGTAGAATCCCACTCCAGGCATTCTGTACAAGTTGTGTAAATGATCTGTAAGGGTACATGGACTGCCATTTAAAATAAACAGTCAGGGAAGTGTGTGTGTTGAATAGGTACACACAGATGAATTGTAGGAATGAACACAGGGAAAGAGGCAGGTGAAACATCATAATTAATGGCAGATGAGGACATGTAAATGGAAGACAGTTGTAGCAGGAACACTAAACACATATCAGTATGGTACAGTATGGATTGTGCAGTGAAAATGTATATTATGGGACTGTCAGCTAGCATAACAATGGAGAAGATGACTTTGTGAAATAAGCATCCTAATATGAACAATAGAGAGGACATCTATCAGGAATGTTATATACAGTCTGGGTTGGGTGCATATTGTGAAGCTGTGCAAATTGATTTGCCTGAATATGAGTGTAATATCAGCCGAGGTGTCCAACAAGTCAGACACAGTTACAGGCTCATGGACAATAGTAAAATAAGCATGCACAATCATGGGCAGTATTAGAATAATACCACCATGAATCCCATGTCTCTGACACAACAGATGTGATTCTGAGTGATAATAGATGGTTCTGCATGAACACACTTGTACAACTATTATGACATGTCAGCAATCTATGAGGGTAATCAAGCACACTGTTCTGACACTGTAACATTTACTGAAGGTGTGAGAAGGGACACTGCTATACCTGTATGTTTTATGATCACTGCAGGTTAGTTGACTGGTGTACATGGCATATATATGACACAATCCACACTGTCATGAATCTAACCCATGCCATCAATGTTGTCAAACAGCTGTGTATTTACTGTGTACATCCACAGAACAAGTATCACACATGCATCTGGTGTACACCTTGATGGGTGCTCTGTGCCATCAGACAATAATGTTTATGAAAAAAAAAGAATACCTAGGTATGGCCAGTAAGATGTGTGACAGCTCTCCATGGCAAAGGTGTTACACTTCAGTTACACATCACTGGAAGATTTGTGGAGAGGTGCATAAAGAAGAGTGCAGGTGCATTGTACTCAGTTATTGGTGTTATGGAGGCTGTGAACTATGGACATATTCTGGCCTTTGATGTGGATGTCCTGCACATACTCAGTAGTTGTGTTACATACAAGGGAGTATTCCCCACTGTGTCCATATGCTGGTGGATGTTCTACATACCATGCACCCCAGGACACACTTCACATACTAGTTGGTCTGCTTATAATGTACATTTGTTTTCATAATGCAACAGTTCCCACGTGTTTTTGTTTCATCTCATGTGTTGTCATGGCTGTGGCAGCAATATTTGATGTGTGTTGATACTGTCAGTATTATGCTAATATCACGGTTGGAGTCAATGATTGCTCACAATCTGTAGTCCTCCAGACAGCTATTTGGACACAGGATGTGTATGTCATTCTTGACATTTGTGACTTAAATAATGGACAAGGAAGGGTCTAGCACACAGCCCTGATGTACAGCAGATCATTGGACCCGAGATATGTCACTTCACTAGTTTCAGCTTATTTAGATGCCACGTATTTGATCCTGTGATCTACCCACTTGGTGATATAGGTGTTTACTGAAATATATGACAGTGTTGAGTGAATACCTCAGTGTACGTTTGTGTCAAATGCCTTGGCCTGGTCAGGTTTGACAGGATGATAGTGTTCTCATCATGCATGCCCCTGATGACCCCTATCAGGACATCTAACAGATATAAAAGACTTAGATTTATCTTTAACAACTCAAACACATATGTTGCATACAGCTGGGATATTACTAATGTCCATATATAAAAGGTCCACGATTTCTTATGAAGAAAATACAGGATCTACAAACCATGCCATGACATATGTGCATAGACTGAAAACCTTGTCATTGTAATCTGTGTCTTATGGGATAAGGTGACATGTGCCTGGCCTACAGGCCAATCTCTAACCCTTTCTTGATGGGAATACTGCACATCTGCAAATCAGCTGTAGTAGATGACATCAGCAGTGTCTGATGAGGAGAAAATGCTAATAGCATTGTCCCACATGCTGGTAAAAAAATGCTCTCTCTAATGTGAAGCAATTGCACAAAGACACAAACACACACATGCACACACACACACACACACACACACACACACACACACACACACACACACACACACACACACACACCAGTTGACTGCAGTGAGAACAGAACTCCTACTTTTCTAAGTAAACTGACTAGAGAACTTTGTATTTAAGGCAAGTGCCACAGCTCCAATCTGACTTGGAGAATAGCTGATGACATCAGCAGCGTATGGTGAGGTGAAAATGCTAATAGCAATGTCCCACTTGCTATTGTAAAATGTTCACTCTAATGTCAAGCAAGTACACAAACACCCCCCAGTTGACTGCAGTGAGATTAGAGCTCTTACCTAACTAAGAAAATGGACTAGAGAACTTAGTACTTTATGCAAGTGTAATGGCAAAAGTCTGACTTTTACAAGGCTGTAGAACAACTCATGGTGGATGATACCACAGTGGATGTTAGTGTGAAGATGTTGGGAGGCCAGTATGAACTGGATGTGTAGTCATGTGAAGTGTCAAAATATTAGCAATCCATGGGATTGGAGTGGTAATTGCAGGATACACATGTATGCTCTTCTTACTAGATAGACACACACATACACAAGCCTCCCAACCGACTGCGGTGAGAACTGAACCCCTACCTATCTAAGTACACATACTGGAGAATACAGTGCTGTATGCAGCACAAATCTGACTTTTACAAGGCTGCAGGACAACTCATGGTGGATGACATCAGCAGTGGATGTTGAAGAGGAGGTGTTGGGAGGCCTGCATGACATGGATGTGTAGGCATGTAAAACTGTCCAGATATTTCAAGTTCTGCATGTTACCAGTTTATTAAGTGCACACTGTGTATTATGTGGTGGTTATGTTCCAGTGTGCAGGTGTACTTTAAGAGACAGCTTTACAAACTATATGCAAACAGATGCCTACATTACAGCAAGTATTTGATAATCTGAATGTGTATTGTCATTATAAAGATATGTATGGTATATCACACAACATTTCTTATTAATTCATGTAGTGTAGTTGATATACTTCTGAGCAAGTACTGAGAGAACAGGGTTGCAGTGCATGGGGGAGGTAACAAATGGCTGCACTGTAAATATGTGACATATTCTTAGATAGGGCCTTCATTTTTTTGTTTACACATGTAGTTTCATGGCATGAAGACTAAATGGATAATAAACAAAATTAATACACACTATTATTTACTTTGCATAGCGCAACGACGAGCAGCAGGTTTGTGTGATGGTTGGCAAAGTGTTTGCAAATGCAAAATACACATTTCTATGTTTCCCTGTTTGCTCATAGTTAAGTAGTGTGCAAACATGAGGCTCATTGCTAAAATTATGAGAGTTAATACTGAGTGTATGAAACAAAGCTTCTTCTTAGTTGACTCTGTGGTAGCAGGTGTAAATGCATTGACACATTCCTTTTTCAGACCATATGATATAGGATTTGAATCAAGGGCACAGCATGCTTAAGTGGCATTGCATAGAGGTAACCAAACCATTGAAGAGCTGCTCACTGTCATTTGGCATTGGTATGTGAGGCCAAATTCTGTGCAAATATAGAGGCCAAAAAGTGAAGGGCTCTGTTGTTTTTTTTTTTTTTTTTGGTACTAATTTGTGTTTTGTGTAATTCTATTTTTTGACCAGATTGTAGTTGTTAAAATTTTAAAATGGGGTATATAGGAAAGGGGTTTATATTAGATGCTCGAAGTTACTGAACTTCAAATATGATATGATCGACACCATATCGTCAAAGTCCAGTAACATCGAACACCTAATAAAAACATCACAAAAAGTCAAAAAATAGACCTACTTGCTTTAAGCAAGTGGGGGCAAGCCCCCTGCACTCCCCACACCCCCCGCTACTTAAATATTCCAACTCTGAGACCACACTACATTGAAGTAAATGGAAATCACCCTTTACAGAGATTTCCATTTACCTCTTCGATGTTCTGCGGTTTCGCTGTTTACATGTCGACAATGTCAGATTCCACATTGTGAACGTTTGCAATTCTGATATAGACCCATAGGAAAGTAGTGAAATGGATGGCAAGCAGGGGTAAGAACAAAGGGAAAGCAATATAGGAATATGCAGGAAGAAGGTAGGAAGGAACCAGAGCTATCCATTTCTTCAATAGTGTAAAATGAAAATATGTACAGACTATTAGCTGAATTTGGACAGTCAACACCATAAAGAGGGCTGACAACAATGCACTCATGTTGTACAGCCAAGTTTATGAGATCAAGTGTGTCAAGAATAGATGTCTGAAATGGAAATCTCAGTATGGGACAATCATTTTTGTGGGACAGGTGCCCTTTTTATGTCAGTAAGAGAGGAATGCTGAGTAAGATGTTGGTATTTCTGGGTCAGGTAAGTAGGGTAGGTGAGAAAGCAAATGCAAGCAAGCAGGTCAAACAAGACAAGACACAGGGATTATGAAGAACACTAAAGGTTGGGGACAATGTGACTAGGTTGAAGGAAGGGACAAAGCAAGCTCATACTCATCAAATATGGGGACAATGAGAATCTAGTCCTCACCAACTGGACTGTCATCACTGTCTCCTTACTCCATTGGTTGCTAGAGTGCTTGATGTCTTCTCCTCCTATAGACCATAAAGGAGAGCAGTGTCTCCATCTGGCATAGGCATACACCAATGGTATGGTGCATGACCCTGCACATCAACCCTGGCATCTCCTGGCAGGTGATGAAATCCCCACCTTCGCCAGTACTCCCGGAGGGTACCACAGCACCAGCTGCCATGGTAGTGCTACCTAAGGGCACAGGTAGTGCAGAAGCAGCAGCGACAGTACTGCCAGGTTGGGTCTCAGATAAGATGGGTGTGTGTGCTGGAGACAGTGGAGTAGGGACAGGCTTACCCTCTGGGGCTGGCCTACCTCACTGTGCTGTGAAGCATTTACTGATTTGTTACAGATGGATGACATGGAGACATTTTGACTACACATCATAGAAAAAAAGAGATAATGGTTAGGGAGAGAGAAAAAAAAATTTAAATTAGTGCCATCATATTTACTTGAAGTATTATATTTAAGTATATGTCCTAACAACTACAAACCATAATTAGGATTGCTCAAAGTCATCCTTGCAATGTGCATGTATTGCACATATGCTTGGTGAAATTATACAGATTACAGTTAACAGCAGGGCCTTTATGCCAATTGTATAGAGTTTAATTTATGTAATATTATTAAATGAATGTAGCATTGTATAGTTGCTACTTGTGGTCTTTGAATCCACAACCTCTGACTACAGTCTTACAATTGACTCCTAAAGTTGGTTTGTTCTACAGACTTATGTATGCACGCTTGATCTTACAGTTAGGGTATACATGCTCACTTTGCTACTACTGTATAGAAAACATAAAAATCTAGCTTTAACTATAAAAGCTACAATAATACTTTTCTAGTGCTGTATACATGCTACTTGTTTCCCTCAGTCCCTCCAAATGATCAGCATGTACCCGCTGATTCAACTCAATTTTAGGATTAGCTCTGAAAAGAAAAGAAAGCATCAGAAGAGCATTATACATAACAGTCTTGCCTATAATTAACTTTTTATGTATGATAAATCTTCTTTATTAGCAAACTTACACAACTGTGGGATGTCACTAGTCTAAAACTCATCCAACCACTGGTTAAGTGTATCCATCTTGCGCCTTTTTAGATCACTGAAATGGTCCTTACACAGTTCTCCAAATTGGGGGATGCCAGTCACACTGGATACATACTTGGCCTGATTATTCCAAGCTTCAGACTTGTACTGGGAACCTGAATAGTCCCACTGCACAAACCTTTGGCTGTGGTGCTTTACCAGGCATCTAATAAATATTTTAGACTCCTGAACACCCCACCTCTGCACCCTAAATTGGGCACCTTCCCCTCTAACACCAGATATGTCTAATCCCAAAAGCAGAGCAATGGCAAATGTTGATTTCCCATCAGTTTCTATTATCTTGTTTACTGGTAGTGCACAAACCTGAGAAACAATGCAAACCATATTTGCATAATGCTAAGCAGAGAGCAACAGTGACAAGCAGGCAGGAAAGCAATTTTTGAAAGTGGAAGATTAATCTGACACATGACATTAGTTTGAGAGGTGTCTGCTGCTGTAACAATTAGGTGAATTAAATTTGCAGACATATACTTGGGGCCTAAATGTTGTAACCTGACACATTTTTGGTTTGCCTTTATAC
Source organism: Protopterus annectens (assembly GCF_019279795.1). NCBI lineage: Eukaryota > Metazoa > Chordata > Ceratodontiformes > Protopteridae > Protopterus > Protopterus annectens. The sequence goes on from NC_056726.1 coordinate 1,927,513,237, forward strand.
ACTGATAAAACTGGTTCTTACAGTGTGGGATTCAAACCTGTGCATAAGGGACAAAATATTTTCTTCCACAGCAGTGACTTTTTTTCTACTTCTTCGCCACAGAAAAAGTGCTTATTAGACATAGTCATGAATCATTCATAAATACAGATGCCAGTCTGAGGTGTTAACCATGTATGTCTGTGACCTGACTAGGTCTTTTGATATAGACTTGTTTGTGTATGTGTCTTATTTAAGTGTGAAGGCCATCCAAGTCCAGATTGCAAAATTATACTTACTGAAACATAGTAGACAGCATATTCTCAGTCATACATCTGAACCTTCAAAATACAGTAAGGGTGTCTTATCCATCATGTATATAATTCATATCATTACCACAATTTATAATTATGTATAAGGTGTTATAAGTGATGTTTAACATAATGTGAAATGAAACAAAAGTAAAAATGTCTAGAAATTCCTGTATTAAAACCCAAGACCATGTGTATGGTAGCCCTACACTCACACCTGTTGCCACAGGAGTATTGAAATAACTCTTGAATATTTACCTATTACTATAGCCTGGACTGTCACAACAGTAAAGATATGTTACACTTCCTGTATTAGAACCCCGGACCATCTGTATTACAGCCATACACTTACACCTGCAGCCACAGAACTCTTGAATATTTACCTATTACTATAACCTGCACTGTCACAACAGTAAAGATATGTTACACTTCCTGTATTAGAACCCCAGACCATATGTATTACAGCCATACACTTATACCTGCTGCCACAGAAATGGTTATATAACAATTTCATTATTCCCTATTCAGTCTTCAGTTCTCTGTATTAACTGCCATGCAATGCCACTGAGCATGTTTGCATGGTACCCAGAAACATTAATGGAATGTATCCAGTTTTACACTGTTGACTGTCTGCATCCTGCCTGCAGGTATTCAATGGCTGCAGATGTTGGGGGAGCTTGCTAACCACAAAATAACTTCACTTAGTGGTATTGTACGATTGAAAGCAAAAACTGTAACAATGTATCATTTTGGCCTTTAAACTGTCTATGCCCTGTCAATAGGTGTCCTGTCTGCTTCCTGTGTGGGCCACTAGTCCTGGTTTGTACACTGCTAAGCATCAGACACACACACAAGTTAAGCACAGATAAACCTGACATCCCTTGTGTTTCTCAGTTTCCCTTGTTTGTGCTAAGCTGCTCACCATGCAAACACTGGCATTAAAAAAGAAGAAAAATACAAAAAAGGGAAGAATTAGATGAAATGAAGAAAAGAAATCTGTTAAATAAACAACTCTACAAATTTTATGTTGGTACACATGAAACATGTTTATACAGGTCTGGATTTGAACTTTCACTCTAATCAACCTTCAAAACACAATAAGGGTGTTGCGTCCTTCTTTGCTACACAAACAGTTTTGTGGCAGAGAATTAAAATCACTGTGCAAACAACCAACTACAGCATCATCCACAGTACTAACAAAACATGTGACAGTTGTTTGTACATGTATTAATTGAAGATGTAGTGTACTGAGTGATCACACAACCAATTCTGATTATTGCTTGCATAAATGCAACTTCTGTCTTATCGCCCTGTGTTTGTGGCCCATTCTTGTCTTATCTGACCAGTAATCTGACATATGCACTCTGTAAGGCATTTTGTATTAATAAAAGTGCTGAAACACAGGACAAGTTTATTGAAGTGAAGTGTGTAGTACACAGACTTCCTCGACAAAGTACATTAATCAATCACAGCTTTATACTATCCTTAATTCCTAAAACACATAAAAAACTCTATAATTCAGGAATGCAAAACATTGTTGAAAAAATATATTAAAAGTAGCTATAATTTAGCTACATTTCAAATAAATAAAATTAATAAAGAATAATAAAATTAAATAAGTTAAAGTGAGCTGCCTAATAAGCTGCAAGAACAATTACAAAAATCATTTGACCCCACATACTATAACTGTTTCTTAAATGTTCTTAATTTTGTATATCTATTAAGACATATATAAATGCATAAACAGGAAACACTTCAAGTATGCATCTATTTATATAAAAATATAAAAGGTGTATTCAAGAATAGATGTACATATATAGGTCGTACATCCAAAGCAAGTACAACTACTTTTTACTTCACATTCATACTGACTCAAAGATTACTGTCTATATCAGTTCTGATGCTTCCAGGAGTAACTGGGATGGGGCACTATCTTTCTTGAAGAAGTTATCGTTTTCCTGCTATAGTTTTTGATACTGTGAGATCCTTTCTAGCTCCTCTGATTCTTGAGTTCAATCACCATGCAGCATAAGTAAGAAGCAAGCAAACGCGATAAATGTGTAAATTTTGTTCATGTTTATAAGATCATATCTTTAAATATAAGGGATGAGGATTGAAATTCGCGAGAATATCTCATCTCAGCCTCCCCTGTGCATCAAACTCCAGGAGTAACTGGGACTCAAGGGGCACTTCTTTCTAACAACTGGTAGACGTAGCTACGCGCCTTGCTCAGATTAAGAGCTGCTCAGCCTACTTGTTTGGGGTGTAAAAATTCTGTGGTTTCAGAGTTCCTCTTATGAGGAATTTAATAAGATAGACTACACACCATTATTTAAATTATATAGTTTGTTGAGTTTGAGCCGTGAAGGAAAAAAGCAAAAGTAGTTGTACTTGCTCGGATGTACCTAATCTATATATGTACATCTATTACACTTACACCCTTTACATATATCGATTTTATGGATATTTTTATATTTTATATGGTTTTGTGCTCTGCATTTCGTTGAAATTTTGTATTAATACCCTTAAAATGAGTGAGGATATTAAATGGCAATGATATACAGTTGTCAAAAAATGAAGAGGAGATTGGACGTTACTGAACAGAAACTGTGAAATGTGTGTTGCTTAATCACATTTAAATCCCTGCTACAATTACTTCTACACTTTGTAAGTCTAATCTGACTGACACACCCACTGGAGGTAGAGGAGTATGAATGATGTTGTGCTTCCCTTCTCCCTACCAGTAATCATTCACATATGTAATCCATTAGCAACAAACACTGAGGGAGTGCCTGCACTATGTTTACATCTGATACACAGAGCCCAGTATTTGGGAATCAGTAATTCTAATGAGTTCACACCACATTTGCATTTTCACCAGCCACATAGTCCTGTAACTACACCATAAAAAGCAAGCCATATATCCAGGGAACCTAAAGGTGAGGAGACATGTTTATGTGGATAACACAGAAGAAGATATTACTTTGGGATTTATCTGCACAGAAGACTATTGGTCTTAATAATGTATGCCTGCATTTTCAGCTGTATACTGTATATGCTGACATGCCAGTAAGGAAATCTGTTTATACACATGCATTAGCAAATGCTACTTTTATCTGTATGCATTTCTTAGAAGTGTTCTGATTGCACAGACATGTTTGTCAGAGCATTTCACTTTCTCAAATGCACAGCCTTATTAACTGTCGTCACAAGTGCTAATGTTACAACTGTTTTTTTCTTTGTGCACTTTTCCATTGTTATTTCTGTGAAATGTAAATGTCCTATATTGTCAATGACACAGGGGGTGTTAGCCTTCTAGGATGGAGCATTCACACAACCATGGGAGTGCTGGCCACAGGTAGACATGATTGCCAATAGATTAAAATGGAATTTTCTGTGTTAAGTCTGCACACATGTTTCAAGGACAGTGTATTTGATGGTTTACTATAAAAATCATAGAAATCAAAACCATGAACATTGATATCCTCGACACATTTCATCACCTCATGAATTTTAATGAGATCAGATCATCGACCCATACCATCGACAGTCCGTTTTCAGTCTTAATGTCAACAGTTGCCATTTACAGACATGCTGCATTTCTCTGCCCTGATGACGATATTCTTAACTGCCGTTCACTTGACTGTTGACATACTGACCGTCACTCCTACCATGTTCGAACAGGAACCGGACGTTCAACTGATTTTCAATATTTTGATTGTAAACTGTATTTGAGATCACTTTTAGCATTTCATCGATGGTTTGTTAGTAAAATGTGTCACTTGCCTGTTGTTTTGGGGATGTGGAAGCAAAGTTGAATTACTACAGGAATCCACACAAGGTGAAAAGGTGTCCAAACTAAAAAATAAAAAAGTCACCACCACGTCAAATTCCAAGTGGATGTTTATTAAAACACAGTTCTCAACAAAACTTAGCGCTTTTGCCTGTTTCATACAAGCATCATCAGTGTCATTGTTCTTGGCATTAAGTCTAGTTAACATAGTAACAAGACACCAATCAGAACCAAGCAATTAAAAACAGTAATTTTAAGGAAACATAATACAGACTGCCTACCTTCAAACTTATAAAACTTAACCAGTTGTAAAGGCTAGTAATGTTACATCATTAAAATACTCACAAAACATAGAAACACCAAAAAATAATGAAATAATGAATAATAACAATCCATATAAAAACTATATCAAATCAATGTTGCCCTTAGCTTCAATATACTGACCATGGAATAGTTGTCATTAATGCATGGGGATACTGTTGCATTTAGTCTTAGTTGCCATAGCTTCTCCCTAATCTCAAGTATAGTTTTCTCATCATCCCCCTGTCATGTTCAACCCTGTCAATAACAAAAAAGAAAAATGTATTAAAATTGTCAACATTTCACCTTGACAATATAATGCATTAGTGGTTTTCCTATTTCTCATATCTCTAAGGTGTTCTGACATTCTATCCCATAATCTATGGGTGTTTTTCCCTACATAGAATGCAGGGCGAGTACCACACACAGCATTACTGTTTTGGCACAAACAAGAATGTTGCTATTGTTACTCTCCTTGTTTTGGATCCAACCTTGCTTTGTGCATGATTGTAATATGTTATAACCACATGGGATTATACAGGGTCATAGGAAGTTAGTAGGCTATTGGCCCTGAGGCCCTTATAAGCCTAGTCAAGAGTTTAGCCCATGTTTAGACAAGTCAGTACCCAAAGCCCCTGTCCACTAGGGACACAGGTGGAATCCAAGGGGTTGCACTTGAAAAGGGATAATGATGTACTCTGCCTGACATGGAGAGGTAGTCTGTTCCACAGATGGGAGAGTCTCTGAGACAATCTGCCCTGTCAAGTCCTATTGATATCACAGACCAGGTTGAGGTTGTGCATGTAGGTTACTTGAGTAGAGCTTGACTTGCGGATATGCAGCAGTCCCATCAAGGTGGGGTCTGGGATTGCTTTGCATGCCAGGTCACCTCTGAGGAGTCTGTATAAAACTGAGTAGAGGGACAGGGCTTGAGGCCCTGGATTATTCTGGTGAGGAACCTCTATGCTCTGTCCAGCTGCTGCATGTAAATATATTTGAATATCTTAACTATTGTATGTTTCTCCAGTGGGTTATAGTGAAATGCCAGCTTTAATATGTTATGTTGAAACAGGACTTTTATTTATGTGATACTTATGTGTATTATCCTTTTTTTGTGTTGTATGTTACTTAGAACTAATGCACCTAGACATCCCAATCTCCAAAGCACCCCCTTCAGTGACCCTGAAAATGACATCATTGTGCATGAATTTAGACATCATGGTGCCTTTCTGCTTGAGATGGAACATGGGGATATATCAGGCAGAATGCAAATTTGGCAGTAGATGATTGCAAAAGTAGAAGCAGTAGGCAGCCAGAGCAGGACATATGATCAGGTGTACCCTAGGGCCACTGACATGGTTTCACTGGAATAGAGGAGAGCAGCTGCAGCAGCCTATGAACAGACGGGTACTAGTGGGCCTGCTACACAGCCACCACCAACAGCAAATAAAGTGTTCCTGTCAACTGTCAGGGATCCAGACAGCTCAGTGGAAAGTATGCAATAGCATGTCATTGATGCTGGTGCTACTGTTTCAGGGAGGACAAGTATGAACTAGGAGGACCTTTCAGGTAGGCTTACCTATCTCAATTGTTAAATACTTGTTGTATAGTAAAATATTGACAGCAATGCTTAAGTTCTGTTTAACGTTAAGGTACTTTGGAGGGATAGTTGTAGGTTGATATATTTACAAGAAATCTCCATGGTATCCCGTAAGTCTCAAACAACTTGTACATGTATACATATATATATATATATATATATATATATATATATATATATGTGTGTGTGTGTGTGTGTGTGTGTGTGTGTGTGTATGTATATATACATATATACATTCTGATGAAATTCTTAAATAAAGAATGAAAGCGCGCTCAATCACAGGTTCTACTTACTGCATTCTTTCTTCTTGTGTTATACCTAGTTTTATTTACATTTTACAGATCCATTCGGAAGTTTTTTTGTTATTATATATGTATATACGTATACATGTATAGTGAGTCCAAAACAAAACAGTGTAAGAAACTTCTCTGTTTGGAAGTTTTTCAATTCCTGTATGTCTCGCTAATCACTATAGGAATTGAAAAACTTCCACGCCGAGAAGATTGATACAGTAAACAACACATTCTGGTTGTTAACTGTATCACGGGCTATGGTGCAAGTGTCATCCAAGTTCTTTATAAAAGTATTATTAAATGGACATTTAAAGGGCAAAAAGGTTTAACCCCCTGTGTTATTAATTGTGCTGATAGTGTCCTTATCTTTTGCTTAACGTCATCCAGGACCATCATCCATAGGAAGCATAGCATTATCTGCACATGGTAAGCCAAACATTTTTATGTCAGTACTGATGAGCACTTCAAAGAAATATTTACTTTATCCATATATGGGAGTTAAGTGTCAGGACTGTTGTGTCTATTGCTGTAATGCCTGTAGTAGTGGCACCACTGTTAGTTTGTTAGCATATATTGTACTACAGTAGTGTAGGCATTAATTTCTTTTCTGTGTTTGTTGCTTATTATCACAGGTGATCCTGACAGTGGAAGTGTAGGACTCTTACCACCTGATATCAGAGTATTGGCAGACTCTGATGCTGGTGGTGGGAAAACAGAGGCACAGTTGTCAACGCAGAGGATGAATCTGACACAGAGGTTGACATTCAGCCATCCCTTGTAATTCCATCAGACACAGTCAGTAGGCCTATGCTAATCCATTCCAGTGAGCACTTAGATATTGGATAGGTGGAAGGTGAGACACTTGATCAGAGAAGCATGTTTACTGTGGCTTCAGTGCCTGTTGACTCTGGATGTAGACAAAGTGTGGGTGAGGTGCCATGCAGGAGGGTTGTTTCAGGTGCTCAGAGGAAGCCTTCTGCCCATCCTTCACCTGATACATGCGTGTCTTCCCATGCCACCCAACATATGTTTAGGGCTTTCATGAAGGTGCAGACATGTTCCAATAGGTCACTCAGAGAAATGCTTAGGGTTGTAGACGTGGCACAAGCTGACATGTGTGATTGCCTCCACCATCTTGCTGATTCAATGGATCCAATGAATGACACGTTGGGAAGGGTGGTGTCTGTGATAGAATGTCTGCTGGGAGGGAGACAGCATCCATGTGGGCATATGTGAGCCACATCATCTGAAGTTGGCTATAATGGCTGTGCCTGATCATGCTCCCATAGTGGCAATACTTCCACTTCTCAGTTATTGGTTAAGATGTCCACACTCAGAAGTGGCAGACCATGGAGTAATGGTTCTGGGCATCATCATGAGGAAAGCTCATCCAAAAGACATCAGTCACATTCAGGTAGCAACAGTGTATCTGACTGTGGCATGGACATGCCAGTGCAACACTTGACAGAGCCAGTTCACATGGTCAGGTATTACAACAATTAACTGTCACCTGTACCAAGCATGACTCATACCTGTCCAACATACTAAGACAGAGAAACACATTTCAGCCAAAGACAGGACCTCAACTGCAGAACAAAAAAAAAAAAAAAGAAAGAAATGTGCATTATGTTGTAGCACATGTTTAGATAGTGATTTTGTATTTCTACCGTTTTTATATAATTTAGGTGTTCATACATTCTTTCTTGGAACTTTCTAAAGGTTTTTCCTATATAAAATGCTGGACATTCCAGGCATTTTGCAGCATAACCAACACTTTTAGACTGACAAGTGAAATGACTACATATATATATATATATATATATATATATATATATATATATATATATATATATATATATATATATATATATATATATTAACCTTATTGACACGCAGTCTAAATTTTACCCCTATTTCAATAACATTGGGGCACTGCCTGCAGCAGATAGTTTGAGATAGTCAAGAGAGGGTGTTAACACAACACCTAGAATTGTGTGAACTAAGATGGCAATTAAAGCTAAATGCATATGAGTACCCTGGCCTGAATGAATATACTAGTATATATTGTTTACTGAAGCTGAGGCACATTGAGGGTTATTGCTTTTAATTGTTTTATTGTTTTTTAACTTTGATTGGCTGAGGATGTGTTTGAATAATATTTAAATCTGACCTATGCTCAACTCCTGAGGGACTTGCGTGGCTACAAACATCTGCATTAGAAGCTGAAGCTAAGTGAAACTTGCAGTAGTGCATTTTAATATTCTGTTAAGTACAAACCTGCAGTTTTAAAAGTACTGTATTTTCATTTTTTCTGTCTCCTAATTGTGTGTTTCTGAACAGTGTGCTCTGTGTCTCTCTGCAGTTAGTTCCCCACCCTCAATCCCTGTTCTTGTGCTGGTATTGGTATTGCTGGCTCTGGAATTGCCCACCCCTCCTGTAAGTCTGTATTAGAGCACTCCTCCTGGGTCCATCTCATTTGCTCACTTAGACAAGTACAATGAGATCATATTCTGAGTCTAGTGTTCACTCTACTCATCATCATAGAGTAGATTTGAGAAGGCCCCCAAAAAAATTAATTTGCTTTTACTGTATTTGTCTTTCCTCCTACTTTATTTTGCTTTTCTTAAAAGTACTCAATTTTATTTATTCTGCAGCATTTATTACTGCTTGGTAGTAGCCTGATTAAATTGTAACTGTTATTCTAAGTCTTTTGGTTTAAGCACTTGGGCTTCATACAGGCTGTTTTACATTAAGAAGGTTTGTGGTCTGCACTGTTGTGTCAGGACAGGTAGCTTGCATCCTTCTAAGCTGAGAATTGCTGATTGAAGACCCAGTGTCTGCTATTCTAAAAGTATATTAGTTCTGGCTTAAGCACTTGGGCTTCAGGCCAGTTATTCTACATTAAGAAGGTTTGTGGTCTGCACTCTTGTGGGAGGAGAGGCTGGATTCTGCCCTTCTGAGCTGGGAATATCTGGTCACAGGCTTATTGTGCCTGCTTATTTGAACTGTTTCTTTCTGAAATTGGTGTGGCTTGTTGCTGTAGCATAGACCAGATTCAGGCCTGCTGAATCTAGCTTTATTTGTATAACTTGAGCACTGATACAGGCCATCTTTTTTGGAGAAAGTTCCCCTGCACCCTAGTAAGCAGGGGTGTGCAGTTAGAACGTGTCTGATTGAAGACTGCTGGAACAGGGCTCAGATATAGCTTAGGTAACTTGTTTAAATCAGTTTGTTTTATATATATATATATATATATATATATATATATATATATATATATATATATATATATATAAATTGTACTTTATTCATCTGCTTTGACTGTATTTGTGTTTCTTCCTACTTTATTTCTAGGGGCATTGACTACAACTCTGATCTGCGACATATAACAATAAGTATCCTTTTCTGTGTATTTAAAGTGTTTTTTGAGTATATCTGCTTTACTTTCTAAAAAAAAAAAAAAAAAAAAAAAAATACATATATATATATATATATATATATATATATATATATATATATTAATAGGTTCATAGATTCATAGGTAGGTACTAGGCTGTTGGCCCTAGGGCCTATATAAGCCTAGCCAAAAAATGTACCCTGGCTTTCGCCACCTAGGAAAATAATTTTCCTGTGCCCCTGTCGAGCAGAGCCACAGAAGTGATCCCTGGGGTGAATTTCCCATTTCCCATCCAATCATCAAGATTTTTCTTGAAGAGTGCTAATGAGGAGCTCTGTTTGACATAGATAGGTAGTCTGTTCCAGAGTATGGGAAATCTCTGAGACAGGAATCTATCCCTCCAGCATGTTCTGTTTATTGTGGTGACAAGGTTTAGGTCCCTAGAGCATGTAGCACGGAGGGATTGGGATTTCTTTAAGTGGAGCATGTCCAACAGCACTGGGTTTGACATAGCTTTGTATGTTAGGCAGAGATCGCCTTAGGCAATATGCGATGGAGTAAAGCTGGAGTTTTTTGAGACGGTCTGCGTAGGGCATCTGTTTGAGGCCAGTAATCCTCTTTGTGAGGTATTTCTGTGGTCTTTCCAGTTGTTGTAGATGTCTTGTGAGGTACATACCAAAAGGGGCATTGTACTCTATAATGGGTCTAATGAGCGATGAGTAGAGGGGAACAATGACCTCTTTTTTTCTGGATGAGAATCCTTTTGTGATGAGATGAGCCACGTAGAAGGATTTCCTGACCACTGTGGTGATGTGATTATCAAAGGAGAGACTACTGTCCACCTGTGTCCCAAGGTCTCTTATCACATTTTCGGCATTAAGTAGACTACCAGCTATGTGGTAGTTCATGGGTACAGAGTTTTTAACAAAGGGGATGACAATACACTTTTTGGCACTGAGCTTCATGCCATGGCTTTGACACCAAGTATCTGTCTCAGTGAGGCCCTTTTGTAGTTTGTCCACATCGTTAGGAGTTTCGATTATGGCTCCTAGTTTTCAGTCACCTGCAGACTTTGTTAGCCAAAGATCTTCTGTATTAGCCTGCACTTCAGAGAAGTAGATACCAAACAGGAGAGGACCCAGGACTGAACCCTGTGGTACTCCACTTGTCACTGGTCAAAAGTCGGATTTTGAATCCGCTACTTTCACAGTGTGGGTTCTGTCCATGAGCTAGTTGGCAACCCATCTTGTGACATAGGGATTTATACCTAGTTTAGTGAGCTTATGTATAATTCCAGAGTGGGGGATGGTGTCGAAAGCCTTGGCGAGATCTAGATAAGCTGTTTGAACCATTTTACTCTCATCTATGGCTTTGATGACTGCTTCAAAGAAGTCAATCAGGTTTAGGAGACATGATCTGCCTTTTAAAAATCCAAACTGGGTAGGGTCCAGAGTTTGGAGATTACCAATGTCTTTGTTTATGAGTTCCATGATGATACGTTCCATGGCCTTGCAGACCAGGCTCATCAGGCTAATGGGGCAGTAGTTCCCAGGGTCCATCGTGGCTCCCCCTTTCTGGAGTTGGATAACCGTCATGGTCCGCCATTCAGTGGGTACAAAGCCTGAGGTGAGGCTATGATTGAACATGGTACTTAGGTAGGGTGCCAGTTTATTCTGTAGTTCGTGTAGAACGCAGCCTGGGATATTGCCAGGTCCCATGGATGCTGTGTTCTTGGCTTTGAAGAGTGTGTTTTTTTCCTGTACAGCTGTGATTATAGGAACTTTGCATTCTTCCAGTATAGAGATGGGCCCTCTAGGGGGTGAGAGGGGGGGTAAAGTTAGCACTGAACCTATCTGCCTGGATGCTGGCAATATCAGTTGGTTCTGTATATTTAGTGCCATTGTGCTGTACCTCAGAGCAGATCTGAGTGTTCCCATTGAGATTCTTGACATAGCTATAGAATGCTTTGTGGTTGTCTTTAGAGTCAGTGGCAATTTTGTTTTCGTAACTACCTTTGGAGGATTTTATGAGGGATCTCAGCTTCTTACTGAGGTTGATCAGGGAGTTCCTTCAATCATGGGATTTTACTCTTTTTTGCAACAGTTTCTTTCTTCTGTTGTAGAGTTTGTTTATGGCAGAGGACCACCAGATTGGCTTCCTTTTTTTGGAAGATAACATCTTGGTTCTATTATGGATAGCATGATCCATGTACTCGTGTAAGTGCTTATAAAGTGCATTTGTGTAGGATTCAGCAGTCATACCTCTATTATCTGCTTGCATGGGTGTCATGAAGTTTGCCACTTCTGTCTTAAGAAGTGTAAAGTTGGCTTTGGAGAAGTTTTTTACGATGGTTTCCCTAATTGGGGGTGGGATGTGGATGTCTAGGCTGATTAGCCCGTGGTCGGATCTGACCAATGAGGAATTGACCTCTGCTGTGGAACACCGGTTTCCCATGTTGGTAATGACCAGGTCTAGGATATTGCTGCCCCTGGTGGGGGTGTGAATAAGTTGATCCAAGGTGTTGGAATTTCTGAATTCTAGCAAACGTTGAGCAAAAGAGTTGGTACATGAGTAGTTTTCCCAGTTAATGGTGGGGTAGTTGAAATTGCCGATTATTAAGGTGTTGGGTTGTACCCTAATACTTTCCAGTGTATCAAGAAATGAGGAGTGGAAATCCTGAGGCATGGTGGGGGGTATGTAGCAAGCTACAATTTGGAGTGCAGTCTTGCCCAGAGTTAGTTGCACTTGGATAATCCCGGATGCATTATGCTGTGCAACTAGCCTGGAGGTGGGGATATCCTTAATGAATATGGACATGCCTCCGCCTTTAGTGCTTCATTCTTAGTTAGGTGGCCGAAAGGTATGGTATGAATTGTAGCCTGGTAATGCAGGGGGTGCTCTCTGGAGCTTTGAACCAGGTCTCTGTCACTGCACAGATGTCAATGTCCTCCAATTTAAGGAGTGTCTTGAGTGAGTGCAGATTTTGCTTGCTTGTGGTGATTATGTCATTTAAACCTTGCCTAAAAAAGGCACTATAGGGGCAGCAAGAGCCTTAGCCAGTATCTGGAATCCTAAGGGTGACAGGTGCAGGCCATCTCTGGCAAAGCATCATGGTCTGTCGATCATGTCGTCCCAGGCAGACAAATACTGGATCCCCTAAGAATGACACCAGAAGCTTAGCCAATTTTTGAAGTCAATCATTTTGTCCTTGTACTGTGGTATCATTCTGGGTGATGGCAGGATGCTACTCAGGGTTAGGGTCATACCTGCCTGGGATACAAGATCGAAGAACTCCTCCATGTCTCTTTTCATGTAGTCCAGGGAGGTATGTCTCAGGTCATTCACAACAACATGGACAATGACAGTGTCATATTTGTACTTATTGTGGAGTGACCTGAGTGCATGCATTATGTGGCGGATCCTGGCACCTGACAGGCAGCTGACAGTAACTTTCTCCTCATTTAGTCTAGTGAGTGGAACATCAGTGTGCCTGACTATAGAGTCACCTATGACTAGATGCTTGTTTCCCACCTTTCTAAGCTAGTATAGTCCAGTTTTCAGGTTAGTGCTGAATTCAGGGCTGTGTTACAAATCTCTGTATTTGCCCATACCTTACTTGAATAGAAGGAAGCTTCTCTCTTCACCTGTGAAAGAGGGGAGCTTTGAGCAACCTATCTGTCCCTGGAGGAGTGGTTTCAGCCCATAAATTAGTAGTTTACTGGCCATTTTGGGCTAATTTCTATCTCTTTCATTTCCCTGCTAAAAATGCCATATTTGCCCAGTTTTGTGCACCAGGAAGCACCGGTTAGATAGGGTAAAACTATTCCCGGCTCCACAAAGTCTCCTCTTCAATTTTTCCCTTGGAACTAGACTAACTTTCAACTTAAGCACTCAAGCCACTCATTTCTCAGCCTGGCACTTACTCAAAACGTATAGCAAGCACTTATAAACCCTAGCACTAGACCTTCCTGTACTGTACAGAAGGGCAAGGCTCTCTATTCGACCTTACCAGGCATCCAGTAAAACAGTTCACTGTACCTATCCAGGCATGTCCAGAGGGAAGTTTCAGGTGTACTCTCCAGTCCAACTGGTGAATCTGGGCATTTTGAGGCAATGTTACAACTGCCTCATGTACACAGACAACCCCCTCTTTCTACTACCAAACACTAATACATGCGAGAGATGCAATTATACAGCCAAACTGTAGGCTAGGGTCTCCCAACCCAAGACTGGATCAGACAGTCAAGAGGAGAAGGGAAATACTTGCACCACACCACCAGTCTCACATAAACCCATTAAAGCAGCACTGGAAAAAAGCATACATAAATACATGAAAACATACTCAGAGGCTCTAAATAAAAATCTGCAACAGAGACCTCCAAAACAAACATCCAACCAACCTCCACCCCCCCAACACAAACCATGAAACACATACTTCACAAAACCAGTGTGCCATGCAATCACAGCCCTTAAGGCAAAATAACATACCCAACATACTAGAACTAGGTGACTCTATAGTCAGGCACATTGACATCCCACTCCCTAGGCTGAATAAGGAGAAGGTTACTGTTAGCTGCCTGTCGGGCGCCAGTATCTGCCACATAGCACATGCACTCAGGTCACTGCAGAAGAAGTACAAATATGACTCTGTCATTGTCCATGTTGGTGTGAATGACCTGAGCCATACCTCTCTGGACTACATGAAAAGAGACATGGAAGAGCTTTCTGATCACGTAGCCAGGATGGTATGAACCTGACCCTTTGTAGCATCCTGCCCTCAGCAAGAATGATACCATGGTATAAAGAAAAAAATCTCAATTTCAACAATTGGCTAAATTTCTGGTGTCATTCAAAGGGGATCCAGTGTCTGTCCGCCTGGGATGACATGCTCGACAAGCCATGCTGCTTCACTAGAGACAGCTTGCACCTGCACCCTTAGGCTTTTGAATACTGGCTAAGGCTCTTGCCACCCCCATAGTGCTTTTTTTAGGCAAGGTTCAAAAGAAAATCCACCACCATAAATAGCACAAGTAACAAAAAACTGAGGGTAGTGCTACTCAATGCCAGAAGACTAAACCTCAAAATGCATGCACTCGAGGCACTCCTCAATATGGAGAAAATTGATATATGTGCAGTAAACAGAAACCTGGTTTATGGCTCCAGAGAGCACCCCAGCACTACCAGGCTACAACTCATAGCATACATTTCGGCCACAGAACCCAAACCAAAATACAAAAGGCGGGGGCGTATCCATATTCATCAAAGATACCCACACCTCCAGATTAGTGGCACAGCACGATACTTCAGAGATCATCCACATGCAACTAACAATGGGCAAAACTGCAATTCAAATTGTAGCTTGCTACAGATCACCCACCATGTCCCATGACCCCCATTCCCCGTTTCTGGAAACACTAGGAAACATAAAGGTCCTACCAAACACCCTAATATTGGATGATTTCAATTACACAAACATTAACTGGGAAAACTATTCAAGTACTAACTCCCTTGCCCAACATTTCCTAGAATTTATAAACTCAAATGCCCTGGTTCAACTAGTCAACACTCCTACAAGAGGTGACAACATAATGGACCTGGTCATCACCAACATGGGTGACCGGTGTTCCACACCGGAGGTCAACCCCTCGCTGGTTAGATCTGACCATAAACAAATCACTTTGGATATCCACATTCCACCCCCACCCCAGAGAAGAAAACCACCATGAAAATCTTTTCAAAAGCAAACTTCACATTACATAAGACTAAGCTGGAAAGTTTCAAAGCCCCCATGCTGAAGGATAATGCTGTCCAAGCTGCAAAATCCTTTACTAATGCATTCTACGGGCACCTACAAGAATGCATGGATCATGCCATCCCAAGCAAAACCAAGACTCACTCCTCCAAGAAAAGGAAACCAGTCTGGTGGACTCCTGCCATAAACAAGCTATACAATAGAAGGAGGAAACTAGTATAGAAAAGAGTAAAATACCAAGAAGGGAAGACATCCCTGATCAGTATCAGCAAGAAATTATGATCCCTCATAAAATCATCCAAGGCGAGCTTTGAAAGAAAAATTGCCAAGGACTCCAAAGATAGCCACAAGGCATTCTTTAGCTATGTTAAGAATCTAAGTGGCAATGCTCAGATCTGCTCGGAGTTAGTGCAGAATGGCACAAAATACACTGAACCGACCAATATCGCCAACATCCTGGCAGACAGGTTCAGCACAAACTTCATCCCCTCTCACCCCCAAGAGGGCCCATAACCATACCAGAAGAATGTAGAGACCCTGAAATCACAGACACTTAGGTTAAAACAGCCCTCTCCAATGCCAAAAACACAGCATCAATGGGACCAGATGGTGTCCTAGGCTGCATCCTACATGAGCTCAAAAACGAACTAACCCCTCACCTAAACACACTGTTCAAACTCAGTCTCTCCACAGGCTATGTATCCATAGAGTGGTGCACAGCAGCAGTTATTCAGCTCCACAAAGGTAGAGCCACAACAGACCCTGGGAAATATCGCCCTATAAGCCTGACTAGCTTGGTCTGCAATGCTCTGGAGTGCATCATCATGAAACTCATTAACAGAGACATTGGGAACCTCCAAACACTGGACCCTACCCAGTTCAGCTTTGTTAAGGGCAGATCATGCCTCTTAAACCTGGTGGACTTCTTTGAGACAGTTACCAAGGCTATAGATGAGGGAAAAGTGGTACACACAGTCTACCTAGACCTCGCAAAGGCCTTCGACACCATTCCCCATTCTGGTATTATAGACAAGCTCACCACCCTGAACATGAACCCCTATGTCACAAGATGGGTTGCCAACTGGCTCATGGACAGAACCCACATGGTGAGAGTTGCAGGAGCTAGGTCCAACTCTAAATCGGTTACAAGTGGAGATCCCCAGGGCTCAGTCCTAGGACCCCTCCTGTTCAGCATATACTTCTCAGAGGTACAGGCAAGCAAACTAGGGGCTATAATTGATTCTCCGGCTGACACAGACATCCTCCAAAAGGGTCTTACTGAGACAGATACCTGGTGTCAAAATCATGGCCTCAAGCTAAATGCCAAAATGTGCATAGTCATCCCCTTTGGAAAAAACAAAGTACCCACAGACTACCACATAGGTGGTAGTCCCCCAAATACGGAAGACATAATAAGGGATCTGGGGACCCAAGTAGATAGTAATCTCACCTTTGATAATCACATTGCCAAAGTGGTTAGAAAATCCTTCTACGTGGCCCACCTAATCACAAAAGGGTTCGCATCCTGATCAAAAGAGGTCATTGTGCCCCTCTACTCATCACTCATCAAACCCATCATAGAGTACAACGCCCCATTTGGGATGTACCTTACAAGACACCTGCTACAGCTGGAAAGACCACAGAAGTACCTCACCAAGATGATCACTGGCCACAAACAGATGCCCTATGCAGCTCGACTGAAGAAATTACAACTGTACTCGGTTGCATACCACCTACTCATACAAGGCCATGTCCAACCCAGAATTGATGGACATGCTCCACCTAAAGAAAACCTTATCCCTGTGAGCCACACGCTCTAGGGATCTAAACCTTACATCAACAATAAATAGGACATGCTGGAGGGATAGTTTCCTGTCCCAGAGACTTCCCATGCTTTGGAACAAGATCCCAATCTACATTAGGCAGAGCTCCTCACTAGCATTCTTCAAAAGAAATCTTGACGAGTGGATGGGAAACAGAAAGTTTACCTCGGGGATCACTTCAGTGGCTCTGCTGGACAGAGGCACAGGGAACTATTTTAAGGGGGCGGCGAAAGCCAACACATTCTGGCTAGGCTTATAAATGCCTTCGAACAGATAGCCTAGTACCTACCTATGAACCTACGCAGATGTTTTTTGTTCTGAAGAAGTCCCATGTAATTTTATGGGGGAAGAAAGCACTTAACGTTTATTGTGGTTGTTTCCAATAAAGGGAACTGTTTCTGTTTGAGGTTATCTCTTTGGCTGCAATTTATTTCTTTGGAGTCATATTGTGTGGTTGTGGTTCCCTAGTTGTGAGATACTAAGACATAGAACTAGCACAGAGCTTGGCTGTGTTTCTGCAGATACTCACACACCAATTTCACCTTGAGGCTCCATACAGACACACATACAATAGTTACCTGGTTCAGCCATGAAGCTTAAAGCTCATTTTGTCTCATTGGCCATTTGTTGCTTTATCCAAATGTCTGTCTGCTTCCCTTTCTTACTCACATGCACTTACCAGCCTTTTTTGTCAGCCTAGACATCACCCCCCTACAATACCCTGTGCAAATTATGGTAACACCTTGCCATAACCTTGTTTTCTTTCTTCTGCATTCAGGGATACAAAAAAATCGTGTCTGCTGTTCAGGGTGTATAGCTGACTTAGTCCTTAGTATATCTGTGTTTGTCATGTTTTTGCTAATTGTACTTTTGACTTATTTTGGTCTTAGAAAGGTAGACAGTTGATAGAATCAAAACATTTTTTGCATCAGTATTTTTAATAATCTTCTGAGGGTTGTAAAGTCTGAAACTGAAATGTGTATCATTATTGTCTAACTTCTCTTTCATGAATTTCTAATACAAAAGTATGAGGCCAAATTGAGGACATTTGGTGACCATCAGTACTTTTGAGGGGTATAAATGTGTGAATCTTTGATGCCTGAGGTCTACTACTTGATAGAGGACACATGTATTCATATATGTCTCTGCTGTCATATGTTAAACTCATTGCTGTACAAATCACCCACCTTTTACTTGCTTACATTACCAAGTAAGGACATGCAAGGATATGCATTCATTCATATTATTACACAATACACTCCAGGTTCAACACTTACCATGTAAATCCAGGAATTGCAACAGTTTTAGTTCAGGGCTGACTCTGTCTGATGCTAGGACTACCTACTTGGGTAGGTAAAGGCTGAGAGCATTGCCTGGCATCAATGTTGCTATATGTATGTGTGTTGGAGGAAGCTTTTAGCCTCTTAATTAGTAAGTGAGTGTGCTATTCATTGCCTCTTAGCCAATGTGAGGGCATATTAAGCATGCCTACATCTGCCTGCACCCACAGCAGCTGCTGGTTTACCTTCTGACTCCTCATCTGTGTTTGGCTGTGGTGAACTTGCCACTGGTGGTGTGATGTGCGCCCCTTCCCCTTGTTGATCCTACTGAAGCTGCTTTCTCAGGATGATGCTGTGAAGCATGGTACAGATGATGAATATTTCAGTACATGTACATGGATTGTGCTACAAGACTCCCACAGATGTATCTAGGGAGTGGACCTACGACTTCAGTAGCCCAAACATATGCTGCATGATCTTTCTGGTTTGAAAGTGTGCCTCCTTATGGCATTCTTCAGCAGGTATGTGTGCATTTCTGATGTGTGTCATCAGCCACAGTTCCAGGGTAAATCCTGCATTCCCCAGTAAATGACCCTGTGAGATATCACCCCTAATGTACGTCTGATACAGTTGGGAAGTGTGCCAGATATGTCAGTCATGGTAACTGCCTGGGTTGTCAGCACACCCATTCAAGATGATTCCTTAGCATTACACATAACTTGGCAGTTAATAGAGTGGATGCCCTTTCTCTTTATGTAGAGCCTTCCCTGTTCCCTGGGTGGTGCCTTAATTTCTATATCTGTACAATCTATGGCACCCAGTACTTCAGGATATAGTGCTACAGAATACAACTCCTGCACATTTTTGGCCCTGTCCTCAAGAGTATGTGGAAAATATATGTGGTCACTGGATGCTGGAACATAACATTTAGGAACTGATGTAGGATGCTGGATGCTGATGTCTGTGACAACCCCAGCATTTTATTTTTTTATTTGTTTATTTATTTAACAGTTGTTTACCGGGAATATCCAACTGGGATAGAGCTCATTTTCAGTGGATGTCCAGGGAGACACACTCCAGATGCACGTCTTTGGAAAGTGGGAGGAAACCACAGCACCCAGAGGAAACCCACACAAATGCAGGGAGGACTTGCAGACTCCACACAGAAGGCACCCAGCTGAGAATCGAACTGGAGAACTCCTTGCTGTGAGGTGACAATGCTAACTGCTGTACCACTGTGTTGCCCTGTAGTCCCCAGCTGGTCTCTGAATGGTTTCTGTAGCTGAAATTCAAAGTGCTACACATACCTTTGTCTCCACTTGTATGGATTCCCATTGGTTTTCCCTGTGTCTAAGTAGAGGATGACAGAGGTTGCAGAGTTTCTTTAGTGTATCTGTATCCACCCTGTGACACTCTACAATTTTATCTTCATGCAGATTGTCATAAGTTAACCAAGGTCTGAAAACTCTTCTCCTTCTTGGCTATGGTCTATTAGCATCAGCAGCAACATAGACTTGGGTCTGCTGCACATACACATGAATTAAAGCAACAACAGCCCCTAACATTCTTTCGGTGTAGAATCCTTTCTGTGGCTGTATTCCAATAGGTTTTGGAATTCACAGGGAAAACCAGCACTGAGTCTATACAGTTGCTTTATAACTTGTTCAACAGATCCACTATCTTGGGTTGGTTGATTAGTGTACAATTCAGCTGCTTATCCTGTAATTAGCATGCCACGGTGTTTACCATGGTTGTGCAACTCTACACACTATGTAGAGCCAATACTGAATAAGAAACAGTATACCATGTGCGCAACTCGATGTGATGCACATAATCTGTTAACGGACCATGTAAGATTTATTGAATCTTCCTGAAATTGTATATCTGACCATCTTACTCCCTCCAAATATAATTATGAGAGGGTGTTGAATTTTAATTAATAATCAATGACACACATACATGAAATTCAATTTACAAATGTTAGCATATTCTATATTGTTTTTGCAGAACTATGCCAGGATGTTCAAAGCTTTACATATACAACTGTAGCAAAAGAATTGCTGTTGGTAGAACATTATTGATCACAGATGTATTCATAATAATCCATTGAATAAATTATGTAATCATAAGCATGTTCAAAATAACTGTTAATATCAATATGTATAGCAGCATTTTCAAAACTTTTACACTGACACAATGATCTGAATATAATAAGAGCAGAGGCGGCTGGTGACTTCAAATCAAAGGGGGGCTGCAGGAGACAGGTGAATGGGTGGGGTCAATGGGAAGGGATGTGGCCAACTAGAAAGGGGAGGAGCTATGCTCAAAACCACAAAAACTGTAACTTTAATTAAATACGCTGCCCTGGATGCCAAACCATCATTATGAGAGTCCAATCAAGACAAAATGAAGTGTAGAAGAAAAAAAAAATATTTCAATGCATTGGCTGCATGACAGCTTACTTAATATCCAGATGGAAACAAAAAGGTTGTGAGGCATGAAAAAATAAATTATTTTTTAAACACATTACTGGAATGCCAGTCAAAATCAAGTATAAGAAAAACAAGCAGCACTCAACTCAAACCACTTCTCCTTGCACTGTAGTTCTAATTATAATTTATATTCAGTTTTATTAAAGTACCAAGTAACATGCTGAAAGTAACAATCTGTGTGATACCCCCACTTGTAAAAATGTTTCTTATCCAAAAAAGACCTGCTGCCTGACAATAACAATTTACTTGTTTCATGGGGAAAACATGATAAAAGTAAAAAATGAAAAGCAAACAAGAAACAAGCTCAAGATACATTGCTTAAAGGATTACTGCACAGGTTATGGACCACACATGATAGATTGGCATTCTGTTTAGTTTACAGGTAAAGCCTGCAAAGATGACTGCAAGTCTCCAACAAATTTAATGAGCTTCTTAAAATAATGTAATCCTGTCCTTTATTACAAATACTGTCATACGCATTTCAGTACCCAAGGCTTATGGTCATTAAAGCATTGCTACTTAAACACAGAGCAACAGTCACTGCAACATGAATTTTCTGAAGAATAATAATAAATATAAATCAGCAGTACAAAAACATGGCAGAAAACCAGAACATTCTTCAAAATCAAGGACAGATGAAAAGACACTGTAGTACATGTGTCTACATTGGATGGGGAATACTCTGCACACTTACACTGCATAACTTATCCTTGCCTTGCTTGGACACATCCAGCATCACTACATGGGGGGAGACGGGTGCAACAAGTATGTCACAATTTGAAATGTCTCTGGCTGACAGTGATGGCTCTGACACATTTGTCATACCTCTCGACCTCAGAGCAAGAAATCCGGACAAAGCCATACACAGAAGTGGGACAAAGGCCCAAAAATAAGGACAATTTTTAAATATTGCTCTTATAAACTTAGAAAGATAATAGAATAGTAGTAGATCTTGCATTAGTATGAATTTTTTGAAGGGTGTGAAATCTGAAACTCAAACGTCTGTCATTATTTTCTAATGTCAGTCTAATGATTTGCCACTAATTTGCCAGAAAACCACAATTTTATGAAAAACAGACCAAACATGTGATGCAAAAATCTGGATATTCTGCAAAAATCTGTGCACACACACACGCACACACACACACACACACACACACACACACACACACACACACACACACACATGAGCACGCACGCTTTACACGCTCTTCTGCTGCATCCTTCTTTTTAGAGAGAAGAATGGTAAACTACATATGGAGGCAAAGAGCCTGTGTGTGTGTTCTACCTTTTGCTTATGTCAGTAATTATCTTCTGGAGTCCTTTAAAGTTCAGATCACCTTTGTAAACATGAAAATGCTGAAACTGTCACAGGCTGAGCCGTTTCCTGTGATTTGATTACAACACAACACAACGTGTCTTATTATCTTATAATTTAGAAAAGGCCTATAGAAGTTAAGGAACCCAACAGCTATAACATAGAATGAAAAGGCTTTTAGTTATGCACCAGTACTTCCTTATAGTAATCATCTTCATGTCATATAAGTAAACACACACACAGGTTTATTATCATAATTTCTCTTCTTCTCTGTTATAATTAATTCCAAGGAAGTGGAAGACATGGGGGTTGTAATATGCTGTCAAATAATTACAGAAAACATCCATGTTGAAGGAAAGAAGAAGGAGTCTACAATGGTACACAGAATGTACTCCCCTAAAACAGCCATCAATTTAATGTAAAATTAAATAATTAAATAAATGAAATTAAAAGCACTGGTAAGTGACTACTTTTTCTATACGCAGAACCTCAGATGAAATTCTACATGTAGAACAAAAGCATTTACTGTTGCTGTGCAAGTGATTTTGTAGTTGTACTTAATATTTTTTACTAAACTGATATCTGTTTTTAAGAGAATACACCATCTGTACATTTTTATTATATCCCACACATCTAATGAGGCCATTACACTGAACTGTTTGAAAACCTTCAGAATGATCATGATGGCACAGTGAGCATCAGATGGACGTGCTGCAAGTCTGAAATAGGATTTGCTATGAGTTCAAGTCATCTGAGCTTTTCTGTCAACAATTTCGCTTAAGCAGACAGACCAAATACAGCATGTCCAGTTATGAGAATAGAATTCAAAATAATCATTATAAAAAGCAGTTTTATATGGAGCACCCTCCAGGCAGTCCACCTTGATCTGTGAAGATAATGCAGTCAGTAGTAGACACCAGAATAGTACCAGAAACAGACTACCATTAAGTGATTATATACATACAGTGCAAAAAGTCAAGATTGTGTAACAAGCTTGCATGGTGTAAAAGTAGCATTTAGCCAGCTGCTTACAGCCCACTACAAATTATCTCTGAGTAAGTAACAAGTATTTATCAGTGCATCTGTCTATATAGATTAGATTACAGCAAAAAGCAAAATTCATGCTATGTTCCCCACGTGTATGTTTTCTTGAGTAAGTTCACCCATTTAGCTCTTTTAAACATTCCTATATGCTGGCCATCATCATGGTTTTCTATTCTACTGCTTGTTGTCTTTTGCTCTCTTGCGAATTATAAAACTGTTATATTATGCCATTTCACTTGCTATTAGTATACATATGTACATACCACCAAGAAAAGAGTAAAAAAATTTAAACTTTGTAAAGTCACTTCAGTCTCTCTCACAGTCAACTGTCCGTCCAATCGAATGAAGGAATGATTGATTATTTCCATAATGCAATTCGATTGCAAAGAAACAAGTTAACTCACTACCTCCCTGCTACTGTTTGTTTCTTGCTCTTTTCCCAGCATATAAAGCCCGAGAAGAAAGCACGAGCCAATCAGTAGCCATTCAGCCCATCCACGTCACGTACGTGCCTGCGGACGTGGCAGTCCGAGCTCCTTCCAATTCTATGTGGTTGCACAACCACATAGACTTCTGAGCATCACACCAATGCCTTTGCTCCTTAATCTTTACTGCTTTTACATTAGTCTGGATTTATACAAACTATATATTTTTTAAAACCCCGGAATTCGGCGAGCATGCGCAGTTCGAGTTCCGGGACTTCAGAGAGTCAGTTGGACTCACAGCTAAATAAGCAGCAGCCAGCTTAGAAATAATAGTTATTATTATATAAAATGTATCTTTTACTTACAAAAGTACTTTACTTTTCTTTTTTGCTGGGGGGGGTGGAAGTCCTGCAGTCCAATGGGACGAGCCACCTCTGCTTATTTCTATCAATTTCTTTCCCTTGGCTTTAAGCCTGCTTTTCCTATCACTTCATATTGAAATTCTTGTATGCATTTTACTAATTTATCTTTAATTTCTCTATTTACTGGCTAAAGTTTCTTTAAATATTAACCTGTATCTATTCTTAACCAATGTTTTCATATTATGTCTAATTTGGGACAAATATTTAAAGTTCAGATACGTTTGTATTATTTCTGAAGATTGTAAAATTGTTCTTAAAATGTTTTGCAATACTTTGGATCTTCTCTCTGCAGCCGTCCATTGAAAACAAACTCCTATCCATTCAGGCTTTCCTGGTAATCAAAATATCAATAAAGAAAAAAGTATCTGTTGCCTAGACTCTTATTTGAGTTTTCTGTTTTATATTTAAAAGTGGTTGGAAACATCTAGTTTTACATACACTAGTGAGGTCCTTCTCAACACTTAGCTGCTGCTTATAGTTCTCAGTTTTGGGACTCTCTGCTTTAGCTTGTCAAAACGTTTAGATTTCTGCTCAGATTGTGCATTTTCAGACTTCCTAGCTTCATTTTTTAGAATATACACTTTCATGGAGAGATTTCTTTTGTTCAGGTCTACTTAAATTTAGTTTGGTATTAAGTTGCTTTTCACATGATACAAAAATGTAAAGCAGCTCCAAGCATAACTGCTTTACCCTTAGTCTATGAAAGTATTCCATTGAGTGTGTTTATTTAAGCACAAGCAGTTGCCTAGATTCTCTATGAAAGAACGGTGCATTATAAAGCACAGCATGCCATTTGATCTCAACAGATCAAGAACAGTTCCATTAAAACCCATATAAAAACTGCTAAATTATTATCTTTGCTGGAAACAAGCCCTAAGCCTTCCCCTGAACTTAGGCATACTAAGTCCTTCTTCACACAGCACTAAATAATTGAGAAATATCCCATTAATGCTCATTGCAGTCTCACACCTGAAGCAATCACACTGATACGGCATTTGCTCATACCTTTCAACTGACCAGATTTTCGCAGAATGTCCAGATTTTTGGCTCATAATTTTGGTCTGTTCCTCATAAAAGTTGTGGTTTTCTGGCAAATCACTGGGATGATCTGAGGACCGAAGACTATCAGAGCAATATTTAAAATCTGTCCCTATCTTTGGGCCTAGGTCCCCCCATTTTGCTGGGCTTTGCCCAGATTTCTTGCACTAAGAGGTTGAGAGGTATACTTTTGATAGCCAATAAGGGATGATATTTTCCAACTTGTTTTGGTATCACTTTTTAGAATTTGATAGCCAATGAAAGGGACATTATCCACTTTGTTTAGATATTTTTAATCCATCCAGTCAGTCCTCAATTATCTGCAGAGTAATCACTTGAACAGGAATGAGGTTTTATGGAATTACATAATGCACAAAATAAAACACATATTTTCATAGGGAGTATACCAACAGTCCCCTGTGAGGGTTATACCCCCACTTCCTGTTTGTTGTGCTTAATTTAAGGTTGTGCAAATTCTGAAAAACAGCAGTTACCAAAAATACTGAAAACACATTTGGTAATCTTTCTGTGACATGCTACAATGTCTCAACAGGTATTAAATAATAAAATTAAGCCTACGTATGTTTTACAAAAATAAAAAAGAATGCATAAGCAAAGCATAAAGTGTATGAGTACTCAAACTGAAATGAGGAAATTATCACTAAATCACCTATTGGAAAACTATGTTTAATGTTTGTGCTTTGATATTAAAGTCAGACATTATTTCTTATAACGTTATTATAGATATCTTAAGTTGTAAAAGGGAATGACAATGGAAAATTGTTTAAAAATAATGTAATATCTGTATAATATTTTATATTTTTTACTAAAATATAATTATATGATAATGCCATGATATATTATTAGTAGGAGGAGTGGGGGATACAACCCCCCAAAATGAGGGTGTGCGAAAAACATTGATAATGTCTGTAAAAACATAACCACACATGAAACCTTTGACATAGTCTGACAAAATCTAACCACATACAAAACCAGTGTTTTTGTAGGAGGCCTAGCCCCTCTGCACAACCCTTTGGTAATTATATATGTGAAGGCTGTCAGCCTAGCCAGAGAGAATTTTATAGATAATTCTATCATTTGTAAATATCAATGTAAGACACAGGCTTGTTGTCTTAAATGGGAAAAAACTGCTGTTAGATGTGGAACTGAAAAAAATGAAACAACAGTGCTCTCTACCGACCAAAGTAAAGCATGTGGTGACCCTTTGATGTAGACAGTGGTGCAGACGAGTCTAGATGAAGACATTTTTTCTATTGTTTTAACCAAGAGTTAAATTGCTAGATTTAAACATGCAAACATATTTTTATTGCTCTGCTTCCTGACCAGCTGCAAGATAACAAAAGGAGATGTTAAGAATGTAAATGTAGTTTCTGTCAGCCTGAGAACCCAGGGAAGTGTGAAGAATCATGTAATGTGTAGTCTGTGAACCCCAGGAAAGTGTGAAGAATGATGTGATGTAAATCAGAACTGCAATTTCAATTTAAACACAGAGAACCAGAGATTATTAAGCATTTTTGTCTTGACCATCCAACTCATTAGCACTCTGCCTGTTTTCTTATGTAAGTTATCTTAGACTTGTGTTTTCTCTTAGAAATAGCTAAAAACTAGAAAGATTAGACTGTGCTTTTTTGTGATGTCAGTACTGTGCTACTGAATTATTTTAAGTATTTCTCTGTGATCTCTGAACTCTTGACTAGCACTGAAGTATTGTCTTGTGTTTTTACTATTTATTATTAAATATTTTAAAACTTTTCAACTGTAGCTGTTTTGTGTAGAGGTAATTTAAGCTCTAGAGTACATTGCATATTTATAGTGATTACTGTACCAACTCACTCTAATAAGCCTTGCCTGTTTAGTTATACTACCAATTGGATAATAATATTGCACAGTAATAATTGGACACCCTTGTAAGGGTTTTGAGTAGCTAATAAATATTAGCTGGGTGGCGGCAGTGATTTCTACCGTATAGTCTGGGTAAAAGGGGCACAGCTGAAGAACCTGTGCCAGCCTTCCCCAGGAGTGTCTGTGTGGTTATATAAACTTATCTCAAAATGTGTGTGTGTCAGCTACTTGGGCAGGGACATGAAGCACTGGTTGGACAGAGAGGGTGCTGGAGATTTTAGCTTGTCCAGCTGGCTGAGATTTGGACCCTATAGCTGTGCCAGTGGGGAGTCTTATTGGAGACCTGGAGAGCAAGGGAGCAACCACCCTCAGACCGACTGTGATCTCTGTGTGCTCTTAAGGGAAATTGCACTTTACTGTGTGTATTTGTTATCCTTCCTCCTATATGAGATGCCCCTCACTGGTGTTAGTGGTGAGGATTGAGGCTCCTTGATTGCTGGGCCAGGGCACAGGTGTCACAATATATACCAAATCTGAAGTCACACAGTGTTAGGGAAAGGCTATAAACCCTTCCTTAGTATTCAATTTTATCAGTATTTTGTGTATAGTTGTTTTTTTTCTGTGTGGACATTTTACAATTTAGATATCTGGCTTAGATATTTGGACTGTCGATCATATGCTAGTTTAGATCATGTGAACTACCGAACTACTGCCATAGACAGATAGATAAATACATAGAAGTGCACTCTGTCACTCTCTCTCTCTGTTTTCTCTCTCTCTCTCTCTATTTATATATATATATATATATATATATATATATATATATATATATATATATATGTGTGTGTGTGTGTGTGTGTGTGTGTGTGTGTGTGTATATATATACATATATATATATATATATATATATATATATATATATATGTGTGTGTGTGTGTGTGTGTGTGTGTGTGTGTGTATTATCAGCAATATGACTTCATTAGACAAATAAGATAAAATAAGAAACTATAAGATAGATACAGATAGATAGATATAGATGTATACTATTTAAAGCATTTTTGAAAACCAATGTTTGTCTTTCGGCTTTTTCCCAGTAACGGGCCGCCACAGCAGAACTCCAGTCCGCTAATGATTGGCAGTAGATTTTTACGAAACGCAGAGGTGCCAGCTCGATGCCAACCCTTCAACGAAGGCACGCCCATTTACGCACTCATGTCTTTCAAACGCTACCCAGCCGTGGGGAGGACATGTAGACGCCACACAGAAGGCACTCTCAAGCCAAGCCGAGAATCGAATGGGAGAACCTCTTGCTGTGAGGTAACAACGCTAGCTGCCATAAAGAAAATTCAATAAAGACAATCACGCACCTATGATAGTTATCTCAACTCTCTAGCTCTTAATCCTGGCTTAATAGAGGTTACCTGATTTAACCTAGATAGAGACAATAATCCACTTTCAGCTAACAAAATAATTATTTCTATGCAGGACAGTCTCCAAATCACTACTCCTTTCTCTGAGTTCCATCAAAAACAAGACATTAAAGTGTTATAAAATCATTACACCTCCACAAATATCTATACAAAGCATTTGGGGAGGTTTACAGTATATGAAGCATTATATTTCCCCTTGCTTTTAATAAAATAACATTATTCCTATATACATTGCAATAAGTCCCCACACCTCTTTCCTGACAAAAACAAGGTAAGACAGTTGTGAACATATACAACATTGCTGATATGGAGAAGCTATGCTATTTTGAAAAGTTTAAAAACTTAATATGTTATCTTTAACAAGGAAGGGGTATATCAGGAACTTTGGTGATATTTAGAGTAACACACAAAAATCAGGATCTAGTAATGTCACATGTATACTAAATAGGAACAGTAGCACCTCTCATCAGTTCTAGAAATCAGTATCATCAATCTTCTTCTTCGTTCGTCTTATCCCGGTTAGGGGTCACCACAGCGGATCATCTGTCCGCTCATGATTGACAGTGGAGTTCTTTATGGTGTCAAGTTGCCAGCCCAGCCCCCAACCTTCCACAGAAGGCACACACACACACACACACTCACACCTAGGTCCAATTTAGAGTGTCCAATCCACCTATTGCATGTCTTTAGGAGGAAACCGGAGGAAACCCACGTGACCACAGAGAGGACATGCAGACTCCGCACAAAAGGCACCCCTGCTGAGATTCAAACCGGAGGACCTCTTGCTGTGAGGCAGCAATGCTAACTGCTGCACCACCGTGGCCGCCCCTGTATCATCAATAATTTCAATAAAACAACAAATGGCCATTGTGGAGATAAATGTAAACACTTGTTGTCTGCCTCTCAGATGAGACCCTATGAAAGTTTTTTTTTTTACTTTTTGATTCATCTACACACACTCTGACATATTAAGGGGGTAATATGTATCTACACGGGCACATGCATGCATGCATACATGTATCTTCACACATAAAGAGATATATATCTATTTCTGACATTAATGAATATGTAAGATTTTATTTTTTTATTAGTACCCTCATAATTAAGTGCATTATTCTACACTCTAAAACTATGTAGTTCATGTCCATCTTTAAAATGTAATAAAGTAATGCATATTCTTGATGAAGTAAAATTTTACAATATTGCCTGTATAGCTTTTTCACTATTCTATTTTAAGTGATGGTTATATTTTGTCTCTGGTGTTACACATTATGACATTTTTATTTTCTACACCCTTGTTGTCATTTTACTTAAATTAAATCACTTACAAGAAATTCAACATTTGTTTTCTTATTTTTGTAAAGCATGCTATAAACATATGTTAAATCTGAGCTTCTTTAAAATGTGAAAACTCACAACAAAGAAATTGCTTGCAATTTCTCATTAAAGTCTTCTGTTGTCTAAGCAGTCTTGCCTCACATAAGTTCATAGATCATTAATGTCTACAAGCTGAGCACTACACAATAAATATTAAAATGTTAAAAGCCTATGCATTGCTACATGTGAATGTGTGTGTGTGTGTGTGTGTGTGTGTGTGTGTGTGTGTGTGTGTGTGTGTGTGTGTGTGTGTGTGTGTGTGTGTGTGTGTGTTTGTGCACATGCATGAGTGTGTGTTCAAGAGAGTGACTGTAAGAGATAAAGACAGAAAGGGAAAGGAAGACGGGGAGACAGTGGGTATCACTTTTTCATGGTCTACATGGCAGATAACGCTTGCTTTCTTTTATTAACTCACTCCTCTTATAGTCAGTTAAGAGGCTAGTCATATTGGTAGCTAAGAATTATGGACCATTCCTTCAAGTACAAATGAATGAATGATTATTGCTTCCCTGAAGCACTATATGAACTGCTTTTTAGCTCTTCAACAAGGCTGCCATAACTGAGCAGCAGATAAAGTGCCATGCATTCAGACACCAATATAAAAGTATTAAACATTTCTCTGATGAAGGTTTAATGTCAGACTTAAACTTCAAGTCCAGATGGAGTCATTCTGCAAAACAGCTATGATTTCTCTGAGTCTACTATGTCTTTTATAGTAAATAACTCTGAGAGGTTTGTGTGGCAACAGTAAATTAGTTGTTTTTAAATAAAATTATCCACGCTTTATGTAGCAGTTGTCAGATTTTTTTACGAGGCAAAATGAATGATAGCACATCGAAGAAAAGTAGATTCCTGTGGTATGGAGCTGCTTTTGTAAGATAATTTTATTCTAGTGCCTTGCATGAATGTTTATTTATTTTATTTATTTATTTTACATTTGTTTACTGGGATAGTTCGACTAGACTAAGTCCATTTGCAGTGGAGGCCCAGGGAGAAAAGCTCCACATTTGTTAACAGAAATACTAGAATTTAATACATAGTAGTAAAAGGAGTCTTTATCATATGTTTGAAGTTTTATAACTTAGAACATTAAAACATCAAATTTAAATGTTCGAAGTTATAAAACTTCTAACATATGTAAAAAAAAAAAAAAAACCAAACCCAAAACTAACGGCTGTAGGCAGGGGGTCAAGCCAATTGTAATACCTCCAAAGTGGTTTACTTAGATACATGTACTTCCTGCACTAGTTTTTAAGTAGGAAAGACCACACATAGGTTGAGGGAATGGATAATAGAGCACCTAAGAGCAATAAGAATTAAGGACCTTCATAATGCCTTTTATATGCACAGTACTAAGTGCATAAATTTCACGAAATTTTTATTTTTTGTGATAGATAGGGTTTTTCAAAATGACAGAGGTAGTGATGTCATATCGGAAGTTGAATTCTTAGAGTATAAGTGGCAAGTGATTTTAGATGCAACAACATCACCTGGTCTAAATGAACACATATCTTTAGCACCAGCATTGAGATCAAGAGCTGCTAAAATTTAAATATGCAATCTATGTTCATTTTATAACAAACAATTATTTTTAATTTTTAGTAAAAGCTTTTATATTATAGATATTAGATTTATTTGTTCATGGGACAGGGCTATATTTAGGTTGAATATGATGTATGAAGTGTGTTTTGCTTTAAGAAAAGTGTGATTGTACTAATTTATGCTTGATTGATTAATGGGCATGTGCATTTAATGAGTTGTTTTGTGGTTACTACTCACTCTGAAGATGCCATTTGTATGGTGAAAGTGCTTAGTGTGTGTAGCCAGAATAAAGAAGCTGTTGGATTTGTACTCTGTTTCGTGTTTCCTTCTACATTTTACAAGTGATCTACCCATTGGGTAACTGTTTCGTTTTTATGTGTTATCATCACATTGTTGCTTACTGTTAATGTGTCCGGCAAATCTATATCTATCTATCTATCTATCTATCTATCTATCTATCTATCTATCTATCTATCTATCTATCTATCTATCTGTCTATCAGTCTAGTGCTTTATGTGCATGTTGGCATACCAATGAAGGGTGTGTCAATATTTGCTACATAGCTGCTCTGTTATGCATATATTAATTATGACATCAAGAACATTATCAAAGAAAAAGTTTCATGAACTAAATAACAAAATTCCACCACACAAAGGTCATTAATTTTTGCTTCATTAAAAACAAAGATGTATAATGCTTAACTTCTTTATTTAAATTATTGTTGCTGCTAGTATGTTGTTAATGTACTATGGTCATAAGTGTATTAAGCAAGGTCAAAATCATGTGCAGAGAGAGAAATTTGAATATATTTGAAGGGCTACATCATGTCTAAAAATGGTGACATAGTTCCATATACATGTATATCATATTTAGATGTAATTCAGACCTGAACATTTGTATGTGCCACCAAAACAGGGACAGCTGTCATCTCTGATTGCAGCATAGTAACATGTTACACCATTGTATATCATTGTTTTAATGTCATGTTAAAGAGTCTGGAACACAAGCTGGCCCACCCATTGGGAAATGATGGAGGAGACATCGAATACACCTGTTGCAGAAGAATCAAAATCTGAAGATGAGGGGAGGACCCCACCACAATGATGTTGATAATAACAGACCAGGACCTTTGGGTAGATTAGCACCAGTGGATCACCAGTAACAATGTCAACCACTGGCAGCAGATGCTCTGAGGGATCAGATTAAGGATGTTGTCACAGATTACTTCAGAACCCATTTGCAAGACTTGGTGTGGGCTACGCACAACCTCATCCAGTTGATCATTATACAGATCATATGTGAAGTCCAACCCAACCAACACGGTATGTCCTAAGAGTAAGTAGAGTCTTTGTATTGTACTCATGTAATGTTGCCAGCATAGGTTTGCATGTTTTGGTGGTATTGTACTAGCACATATCTATATATAACACTCCACAAGGTAGTCATGCTTCACCATTTTTACGTCTTCTGTACAACACTTTAAAAGTGTAGTTCGCATGTACCTATGGCGGTTGTCTGCTGCAGGACACATTCTCCTTTGTGGCCATAACATATGCCCTTTCCTTTCTCAGACTCATACACTGCATTGCTCATCAGTGGGAGTGTCACAGACATTATTGTTTCTTTTCACTGACACCTGCAGGAGTTTAACAATGGCTCTACATGATTTCAGCTGCTAGCATTTCTGTGGCCCTATGGTCCTGTTTGACCACATCTAGGTACAGTATATTTTGATTCCTGCTTGTGTCTGCATCCCTGTCATACTGACAGTGTATATAACTAGGAGCATGCACTGCTGATGGAGTATGGCATGTGTGTTTATTTCCTCACAGTATTCTGTATGCTCCATATACAAACTCCCCATTCATGTTGTACTGCAATAATGGCATATGCATCTTAGGTGAGGAGAATAATTCTGCTCTCTTTTTTTATATGCAATTCTTTTACTGGCATTGAGTCTCTTTATGAACTGTTAAGCTCATCCCAGGCTTCCACCAATGGAATTTTAGATTATGTCAACAACGACTACAAAGCAAGGCTGTGTACAGGAGTTCAACAGTAAACATTTCCAACAAATGCAGCAATAAAGCAGAACTCCAAATACCAAACAAATTCACGTTATTCAATCAGCAAAGTTTTCTGGATCATTGAGAAAGAGTGATGTCCCAAAGACATTGCTGATCAAATAAAATTAATCTGTTTGCTGTTTGAAGTTCTGGCTTATCACTGCATTTGTTTTACATTATGTACCTCAAAGGCAATTACTGAGAAGTATGCCTCTGTGTAACCTGTGTTTGCTGTCACATATGTCTTTGATGTACATACCCCAGCCTTGTCCACATATACAGGCATTCAGTCCCATTGCCATGCAATATTTTACATGTTCATTTTCTATTCACAGGACTGTATGTGTATGTATGCCTCCTTTTGGGTACTTTTGTGTTGTACTATTACTTTGTGTTCCTTGTTGTGTACATCTACAGACTGTTGATATAGGCTTCACATTTTCAAGACACCTAAGCATGCACATCCAAGAGGAGGATGTAGGATGCCCCTAGCAGCATGTATGCTGCTATCAACCATCAAGGATCGGGATAGGAGTTAGAAACACCATCATTGTTGGGATGTAGCCAGGAATACAAACCATATCCATGATTGCCAGATGATTAGATAATGGTTACGCCAATTAGTTGTCACCCTTGTACTGGATGTACCAAGTACAGGAGAATAAAAGGGCTTCAGACACATTGATAGAAGTTTGAAGGTCAGAAGGCACAGACAGAGTAAAAACAATCGAAAAATTTGATACATCTTTGTTTTATGAAATGTTTCATGAAACTAAGTACTACTACATTGTGTGCTATGAGTTTGAAATTATTCAGCACCTCTGACTACTGGGAGTCTTTCGACATACCTCCATACTTCTGCACCTTTGAAGAAGGGGTGAAAATCTACTCCATTAAAAAAATGAATGGTCTGTACAGGCATATACCTGCCTAAAATCCAGCCACAAGGCATCCCACCAAAACAGCTGGAAGAATGTCTGTAAGGAGTAACTGAAGGATCAATGCTTTCAGCTTCTGCCAAAAAATTGATGTCAAAACAAAGAGCAAGATCGGAATGGCTACTGCTTACCCTTCAGCAGACTCTGATAGTTTCACAGATTTAAATTTGAGTGTTTTTCATTTCTGCAGGAGGTCCCTTCTGTTACTTTTTTAAAATGTGTGCTTTAATCAGGTTTAGAGAATGTGACCTCTACATTGCTACTCTGATTGGAGAATGCGTGTTCTCTGGCAGGGTGTTAATGTACAGATAATGCCTGCTGAAAAATGAGTCCACCAGTTCAAGGCAGCATATTTAGCTGCTACAGACCTCGGACTGTAAGGAAGATAACGTCTGCCATTATTTTATGTTTTCTAAGTAGTGCTTTCACTATGTTTGTGAGTGTAAAATTAAAAAAAAATAGAACTGTGTATGTCTGTGTGTCTACGTCTTTGTGTAAGTGTATGAGTGCATGAAAGTGAGAGTGAGATTGACTGAGGCATTATTTTACGGTCATTAAGCAGTGCTTTTCCTGTTCAGGGAGTATAAAATTAAAAGAAACATTAAAAAGGAAGAAAGATGAAAAGCGTATGGGTGTATGTGTGTCCATGTTTGTGTGCGTGAGTGGATATGTGCTTATGTGCATGAAAGCGGAAGTGTGTTTGTGTGAAAGAGAGAGAGAGTCACAGCAGCAGATAAGAGTTATTCATACCTGTCAATCTCGTAGTTCAAGAAATCTTGATATAGCCTAGAATAAAGGGAGAACAAAGGCTCAAAAAGTAGGAACAGATCTTTAACATTGCTGTTGTAAAAATGAAAGAGTTTCTAGAATAAAAGGATTTGTTTAAGTATGCATTTTCTGAAGGAAATAAACTCTGAAACTCAAATCTATGTCATTA
Organism: Protopterus annectens; assembly: GCF_019279795.1. NCBI lineage: Eukaryota > Metazoa > Chordata > Ceratodontiformes > Protopteridae > Protopterus > Protopterus annectens. Next base: position 1,927,548,654 of record NC_056726.1, read on the forward strand.
TTTAGTGACTTCATTCCCCAATGATTGCCAACAAACCACAACGTTTATGAGTAAGGGACCAATAAAATGAAGTATATATCTGGACATTTTTTGAATATCTTATATTTTGGCTGTGAAATAGTTCGTCCAACACCATTTACAATAAGACTGAAACATTAGGCAGAGGAACTATTTTACATTAAAAATATATAAAAAAAATAATAATAATATAGTAATAAAAAAATAAATAAGTAAAACACCACAATTTTCAGACAACCCATTCTCTAAGTGCAGTAATGCCCACCAGGGTGTGTATTACTGTTTAAATAATGCCTTTCCAGGGGTGAAGAGACAGAACTCCCTTGTGCATGCATTATTTACATAGTAACACATGCCTCGTTGGGCTTGCTAAGATTCTAGTAAACTCATAAAGAGAAATAAGGAGCAATATATTTCAATGGGCCAGATTCAGGAAGGCTTACACGGAGTTCAAGAGTAGTGTAAGCCTCCGTGTAAGCCTCCTGATTCAGGAACAGCCCAAATCTCCGTGTAAGAGACAGCTAACACGTCTCTTACACGGACTGGGCGTGGAAATGCTCAATACCTCATTTGCAGCTCCAAGATATGCAAATGAGGTATTTGAGCGATCCACAAAGCCAAAACCAGTCCATGTAACGGACGTGTTAGCTGCAGAAATGTACTCAGCTGACAACTGAGTACATTTCTACAAAATTAAAAACGGAGCTATGTCAGCTCCAAATAAAGGGTGCATATGTTTCAATAAGCATGCCAATGGCCAAATATGTGGCCATTGGCATGAAAAAGTGTTGCAAAAATAAGTTATATAACTTTTTTTTTTCACGGGATTTCTGGGTTTAACTGCAGCACACCCGCAAACAGGGTGCGCTACCTAAAACTAAAACCGAAGCTTATAAGCCCACAATTGTGGGATTTATGTAGTACATTGAATGTCAATGGAGGGACTTGCAGACAAAAACAATATGGCCTCCGTGTAGTGGTTGTCAAGGGGGGGAAGCTCCGTGTAAGACATGTAACTAGTCATTACTAGGCAATCCTATGTAAATGAGGGTTACAATACTGAATCACACTGCCACATAGGTAATGAGCACTTTCTGAGTAGTGTAAGACTTAGAGAAGGGGGAGGAACAGAGTAAGAGGTAGGTGACATCACGGGGGAGGATAGAAACAAATGTACCAGATTGGAGGGCAATGTAAGGTAACAGATGACAGACAGACATCAGGGAGGGAGGTGTGTCTCAACAGAACACTAGGAAAGTCAAGAAATTGAGGGTATACGCTATCCCTACACTCAAACTTTCTTGATATACGTGCATGCGCGCATGTGCGTAAGGCAGGTTTAACATGTGGAAGCATGTTGCAAACTGTTTACAACGGTTTGCTGGCGCACGTGTTGAAGGCAGTGTGCGCGTTTTAACATAAATCACACCGTGTAAGGATGTGTGCGCGCATTTAAGTGACTGTGAGCGTGTTTAAGCTGGTGTGCACATTGCTCCCCCTCAGGAAACAGAGAGGAAACAGGAAACAACTAAAATACATAGAAACTGCCAGAAGCTACTACTAGAGTTAATTGGTGGAAACAATTAGAAGCAGGCAATTACACAGGCAGACTAGAAGCCCAACCCAGCACTTAAAACACAACAAAGAGCAGTGCAGGCTGTTTCTCACAAGAGATACTGCCAGAAACTAAGCTATCAGAATTGAAAACTGAAAAAGCTGAACTCAGAGCAGAAATGCTAGGGGCTGCCATGGCTATTATAATCAGGCATAGGCGAATTGCTGAGGGTGGTGACAATGCAGACGCTGACAGACAACCCAGAGTGAGGAGAAGGAGAAGAGTATACAGGCCCAGGGTCACCTACCATGGGTTACATGAGCTGGAGATAGTAGAGCTACAGAGTGGACAGAGTCCTTCTGCAGCAGATTGTTGAGCTGTGCAGGCCACATCTCACACACAGAACCAACAGAGGGGAACCCATCCCAGTAGAAACCAAGGTATGTGTTGGCCTAAGAATACTAGCAACAGGTACCTTCCAGAGACCAACTGGTGATATGATGGGGATATCACAGGCATCAGCCTCCAGAGTACTGCACCAGTTCCTGGATGCCATGTCAGCACATGTCAGTGATCATATATATGTCCCTAATGACCGTGAGGTTGTGGCCAGCAATATGCATCTCTTCCAGCAAATAGCAGGATACCCTGAGGTGCTGGGTGCAATAGACTGCACGCACATACGCATCAAAGCACCAGCCGGTGAGCGGGGTAGAGCCTACATTAACCGCAAGGGATACCCTCCATCAACTGCCAGGTCGTGTGTGATGCCCAGGGCATAATAATGAATGTGTGTGCTGGCTGCCCTGGGAGCTACCACGATTCCCACATCTGGCATCTGACGCAGCTGTACCAATCATTTGCCAATGGGGACTTCCCACACGGACACCTAGTGGGGGATGCAGGTTATGCACTTGAGCCGTGGCTGATGACACCCATCAGAAATGCACACACACCTGAACAGGAACGCCATAATGAGGCACACGCACAAACACGTAATATCATAGAGCGTGTGTTTGGGCTGCTCAAGTCACGGTTCCGGTGTCTGGACACGTCTGGTGGAGCTTTGCAGTACACACAAACTACATGTACCCAAATGATCATGATATGTGCTATGCTACATAATATGATCCTGTGGAAACAGCTGCAGCAGGACCAGCACAGGGCTGGGCTAAACATCCCCCCACCATTGCCAAGGCCACCACAGGCAGGGGGTGACTCGGAGGAGGAACAACCTGACCTTGTCCCAGTAGGCAGAAGGAGGCATGCCCAGTATGCCCTGGCCTTGGCAAAGAGGCAACGCATAGCACATACGCTTGGTCAGTAGGAACACTGGGACTGATACCCGCTCTGACTCACTCATACAGTAACAGGGATGCCTAACATGACACAACCTGCTTCCAAACGTACAGGCAGTGTAGTATGTGTATCCGACAGAGGTGGCCCTGCAGCACCACCTGAGGCATGAATGCCATGTGTTAAGTAATGTAATATCATGTACAATATGCACACCTGAGGACCCCAACTAACATCCATATCCACGCATATGACCCTCATGGAAACAGCTGCACGTCATACAGTGATGTACATGTGCAAAAACATGGAACAAGATACAAAATGAGGGTGACTAGCAATAAATAGCATGGATAACCACACACCCATGTTTGTACCACAACAAGAAGCAACATGGAATAGCCATGGTCAAAAACCAATGTCTAAAACCGACTACTACTATATAGCTTGCTGCAGACCACTGTCCTAATAGCAGGAACTGCCCCAGGCCTATGTCCATAGGTTCATAGGTTCATACTAGGCTATCTGCCCTAGGGCATTAATAAGCCTAGCCCAGAGTTTTGTGGCTTCTGCCACCCCTGCAAGTTGATGGATAATATGCCCATTATTTTGCTGTGCCTCTGTCAAGCAGTGATACTGAGGTTATCCCTGGGGTATACCTGCAATCTCCCATCCATTGGTCAAGATCACACTTGAACAAAGCCAGTGAAGTGCTCAGCCTCACATGTACCAGGATGTTGTTCCACAGCATATGGACTCTCTGGGTGATGAATCTGTCCCTCCAGCACATCCTATTAATATCTGTGTTGAGGTTTAGGTCTCCTGCCCTTGTAGTTCTGATGGATGTAGAGGTCTTGAGGTGAAGCATGTTCATTAATTCTGGGTTGGACATAGCCTTGTATGTCAGGCACAGGTCACCTCTGAGCAGACGGTAAGCGACTGAATACAGCTGGAATTCCTTCAGTCGGGCAGCATAAGAAATATGTTTGAGACCCTTTCACTTCCTGTCGAGGAATTTGTGGGCCCATCCAATCTGAATGGGGCATTGTATGCAATCATTGGTCTGATGAGTGATGAGTACAGGGGAACAATGACTTCCCTTGATCTAGATGTGAATCACTGCATGATGAGGTGGCCAATGTAGAAGGCCTTCCAAACTACCCTGGCAATGTGAGTGTCAAACAAAGGTCACTGTCAACCTGGGTGCCCAGGTCCCTGATAACCTCCGTTGTGCTTAGAGGATTGCCACCTAGATGGGAAGTAGTGGTAACCTTGTTCTTCCTGAAGGGTATGGCTATGCATTGTTTAGTGTTTAATGTAAGGCCATGGCTGTGGCACCAGTTATCCGTGTCTATGAGACCCTTCTGAAGGATGTCTGTGTCAGATGGGTTTCCAACTATGCTTCCCAGTTTGCAGTCATCTTCAAACTTTGTCAGCCATAATCCTCCTGTGTTTGCTCGTACTTCTGAAAAGTAGATACTGAACAAATGTGGGCCCAGGACTGAGCCCTGTGGGACACCACATGTGACAGCTCTGGAGTGTGAACTGGCACCAGCAACTTTGACCCTGTGTGTTCCGTCACTTAGCCAGTTTGCAACCCATGCTGTGATGTATGGGTTCACAATTAAGCTGGTGATGTTTTCAATGATACCTGAGTGGGGTATTGTGTCGAAAGCCTTTGCCAGGTCAAGGTAGGCTGTGTGGACTGCCTTGCCCACGTCAATGGCCTGGGTGACTGTTTCGAAAAATTCAACCAAGTTTAAAAGGCATGATCAGCCCTTGACAAAGCCAAACTGGATTGGATCCAATGTCTGCAAGTCCCCTATGTCTTCATTTAGAATTCCCATTATGATCCTCTCCATAGCTTAGCAGAACAGGCTTGTCAAGCTGATGGGATGGTAGTTTCCGGGGTTGGTGGAGGCACCTCCTTTGTGAAGTGGGTCCACCATTGCTGTATGCCACTCCTTGGGAACATATCCTGAGATGAGGCTAAGATTAAACAGCTGCCCTAACTGCGGGTGTAATTACTCATTGAGTTCATGGAGCACACAACTGGGGACACCATCTGGTCCCATGGATAAAGTGTTTTCTGCCTTGGATTGAGCAGTTCCCACCCCAGCAGTGGAGATGTTTGGGGGCTACAATCCTCTGGTGTACATACCTCCAGTTGGGGAGGGGAGAAATCTGCACTGAACCTGTCAGCCAGTATGTTGCCAATGTCTGTAGGTGCAGTGATATCAACATCATTCGAACTAAGTCTGAGCATATCTGGGAGTTCCTCCCAGGTTTCAAACATAGGTAAAAAGGCCTCATGATTGTCCCTGGAGTCCTGAGTGGGTTTACTCTCAAAACATGCCTCGGATGATTGTATGGGGGAACCCAGTGTTTTACTCACAATGAGCAGGGTGTCTTCCTCCTACGGATTACGCTCTATCTCGTAGTAGCTCCTTCCTTGTGTTGTACAGCTTGTTTATGGCTAGGGTCCACCAGACTGGATGCTTGCCTGTGGTACAAAGAGTCTTTTTTTTTTGGGATTGCCTGATCCATGCAGTCCTGGAGGTGCTGGTAGAAGACATTTCTAAGTGATACAGTGTCTTGGGTAATGGTGTCCGCTGGCCTGGGGGCCTTGAAAGAGACCACACCAGTCCTCAGAAATGTGAAGTCGGCATTTGAGAAGGTCTTCACTGTTTCTTTTCCCATCTGGGGTGTGGGTGGGATGTGGACTCCCACTGAGAGTAGTCCATGATCTGATCTCACCAATGATGGGTATACGTCTGGTGTTGAACAGTGTGACCCCATGTTCGTGATGATGTGTTGTAGTATGTTGCCTCCACTTGAGGGGATTGGGACCAGTTGTTCCATGGCATTTCAGTGTATGAACTCTTGGAACCTTTGTGTTAGAGTGTTGTGGCATGATTACTGATCCCAGTCTATATGTGGATAGTTGGAATCACCCAGTAGGATGGTGTTTGGAGATACATTTATCCCCTTCAGTGTTTGCAGGATAGCTGTGTGAGGTACCTGAGTTTGAGCGGGTGGCATGTAACATGCTACAAACTGCAGAGCAGTCTTGCCTACAGTCACTGGCACCTGGATGGTCTCCGATGCATCATGTGTTGCCACCAACCATGAGTTGAGGGTGTCCTTGATGAATATGGACACCCACCATCCTTCTTGGTGTTGTCGGGATGCTGGTGCCGGAATGCATGATATGAGGTAACACCCAATAGTGCCGGGGTGCTGTCAGAAGCTGTGAACCAGGTGTCAGGCACAGCACAGACATCAATGTGCTACATACCGAGAAGGGCATAGAGTGTGTGCAGCTTGAGGTTGAGACCTTGGGCATTGAGCAGCATTACCCTTAGTGTCTTTCCTTTACTGTGTTCTAGGGTGGTAGGTGTAGAATCTGAATCTTGCATAAAAAAGGCACAATGGGGTGGCAAGAGCATCATCTGAACCGGAAGCCCAGGGTGACAGGTGCAAGCCGTCCCTTGCAAATCACTGTGGCCTGTCCAGCATGTCATCCCAGGCAGACAGACATTGGACCCCCTTAGAATGACACCATAGTCTAAGCAAAATATTACAGCTGATCATCTTGTCTCTGTTTATGTGGCATCATACTTGGTGAAGGTAGGATACTGCCAAGGTCAGGGTCATACCTGCCTGGCCTACATAATCAGAGGGATCCTCTATGTCTCTTTCCATGTAGTCCAGGGAGGTACATCTCAGGTCGTTCACACCAGCATGGATTATGACTGGGTCAGACCTGTACTTGCAGTTTAGTGACCTGAGTGCTTGCATTATGTGGTGGATTCCAGTGCCCGATAGGCAGCTTACTGTGACCTCCTCTGTACCTGATCTGGTGAGTGTGACATCAGTGTGTCTGACTATGGAGTCACCTATGACAAGTGTGTCTGGCATTGTGTTTGGCCTTAAGGGCTGTGACTGTTTGGCACACCGACTCTGTGGTCAATGTGTTGCATGTGCTGTGCCCTGTGGAGGCAGTTGTGTGAGTGTCTGCTGTGGTGGCCACTGCCATTCTGGTAGACTTCTAATCAGAGCCTCCGAGAGTGTCTCTGTGTGTCTATGTGTATGATCTTAAGTTGTGACAGTGCCATGTGAGACTGGATTTGTGATGTGTGTGTGGTTACCTTCACCTTCTCTCTGGTCTTGCTAGTCCTATGTTGAGAGAGCTCAGCCTCCACTTTGGCTATATAGTTGCATCTCTCACATGTATGTGTGTTTTATGGCAGAAGGAGAGGGTTGTCAGTGTACATGAGGCAAGTGTAACAGTGCCTCAATATTCCCAGGTTCACCAGCTGAGCAGGAGAGGACACTAGCAACTGATCCCTAGACATGCTAGAAGGAATAGACAAAACAATGTTGGAATACAGGGAGATATCAAGCCCCCAAGCCACATCATACTGTTTGATTGACAATAGCTACACATACACCGGTGTTTCATAGTGTCATAGTCTACTACTAGGCTATCTGCCCTAGTGCATGTATAAGCCTAGCCATAGTGATGTGGCTATTGCCACCCCTTATAGTGGTAATAAGTGTACAGAATAGATTCTGAATATTGTGCCTCTGACTTAGTAGTGACACATTATGACCCCTTACGTAATTGAATAACATGACTGTGTCTCTGTCTAGTCTGTGCCTCCATCTCATATGCAGTTGTCCAGATGTCTCCTGAAGAGAGTCAGTGAGGGACTCTGTCAAACATGAACTGGGATACTCTGCTAGAGTGTGAGATGCCTCTGAGTTATGACTCTGTCCCTCCAGCATGTCCTATACATGTATGTGCTGAGGTTCAAATACTCAGCTCTCATGGCTCTGGTGGATTTGGATTGCTTGCAGTGGAGCATGTCCACCAAATCCTGATTGGACATGGTCTTGTATGTCAGGCATAGGTCACCTGTAAGTATGCGGTATGACACTGAACAAAGCTGGACTTCCTCTATTCTGGAAGCATATGACATGTGTTGAAGAACCCTGATCTTCATGGTAGGTACTTTTCGGGTGCAAAGGTGCAAAAGGCAGGATCTGCCCTGTACAAAGCTGAACTAGGTGGGAACAAGGGTCCGTAGGTCAGTAATGTGTCTGTGTAAGAGCTCCATGACTCCTCCCATATCTTTGCAGACAAGGCTGGTTAAGCTTGTGTGGTGGTAGTTGCCATGGTCTGTGGAGGCATCTCCTTTGTGGAGTGGGACCACTGTTGCCGTATGCCAGTGTTCAGGTACATATCCTGTAGCAAGACTAAGGTTAAATAGCAGTTGTATATATGGGTCCAGCCCTTCTGGAGTTCACATAGCATGCAACTGGAGATACCAGCAGGTCCCATGGATGCTGTGTACTTGTCTTTGCTGAGTGTGGCTCTCACATGGACATCCAAGATGACAGTGAGGTTACATACAGCAGTGATAACTATCTTGTTTTGGGGGTGAGGGAGGGGTAAATCACACTGAAGCTGTCCGCCGGAATGTTGCCAATATCTGTCAGGTCACTGAAATATATGTTGTTGTGTACCAACTCTGAGCATATCCGAGGGTTCACAACCAGGTGTCTGACATAACTGAAGAAAGCAGTGTGGTTACCTTCATTGTCTTTGGTGATTTATGTCCCCAAGTTGACCTTGCATGTCTTTATGAGATAATGTAGCTTTCTACTAGTGCTGATCACATCTGTCTTCCCTTTTGGAGATGTAGCTCTGTCTTGCATTAGTAACCCTCATCTGTCATACAGTTTGTTTATGGCTGGGGTCCACCAGACAGGACACTTTCCCTTTGTGGAGAGGGTCCTGTTTTCAGTTGTGATTGTATGGTCCATGCTGTCTGACATCTAGCTAAGGGAGGTCATTCTGGTTCTGCAGTTATCTTTCATCAGCATTAGAAATGACCACAACAGCCCCTGTGGGTGTACCTCATGCACACACATCCAGCACCTGTAAAGTCCACAACAGTACCTCACCAGGAGTATGACAGAGCTGGAACACATGTAATGTGTAGTCTGATTAAACAGAGTGCAGCTCCACACACTGCCATGCTGTCCACCCAGATGCAAGCTGTGCCTGATGTAGAAAGCCATGTCCAAGCTGGAATCAATGCACATGCTGCACCTTGTACAATCTGAATGGCAGGGAGCTATGCACATGAGGGACCTGAACCCCAGCACTGACATATATAGGACAGGCTGTACTGCATTATCCAAAACACAGAAGCCACCCCCACACATGAGTAAACTACCAGTACAGGTTGTCCATAGAGACACTGGTTGAGTCCCCTCAACAGGAATCCTAATGAGTGGATGGGAGATGGGAGGTTTACCCTGGGTATCAATGTTATGTCACAGGTAGACAGAGGCACAGTATACTAAACAAGACATATGACATGGCAAACTACGCTTACAATGTGTTGATGGACAAACACACTCTCTGACTAGCATTAGGTCAAGATACCTCTTGAACACAGCCAGCAAGGTGCTCTGCCTCAAATGGACCAGGATTGTATTCCACAGCATAGGAAGTCTCCGACTGATAACTCCATCCCTCCAACATGTCCAACATACATCCCTGCTAAGGTGTAAGTCACCTGCACTAGTGGTTCAGGTGGATCTTCTGAGTCTGAGGTGGAGCATGTCCATTAATCTCTGTTTGGACATGGCCTCGCATGTCAGGCACATGTCACCTCTAAGCAGACGGTATGTGAGTGAATAGAGTGTGAGTGTCTTCAATCTGGCAGCATATGACAGCTGTTGGGGTTCCTTGATCCTTTAGGTGGGGACAGTCAGGGTGTCTCCAATTGCTGCAGATGTTGGGTGAGATACAGCCAGAATAGGGCATTCAACTCGATCACCGGTCTGATAAGTGAAGAGTACAGGGGAACAATGACCCACTAGATCTGGATGTGAATCCCATCCTGATCAGGTGGGCAATGTAGAAGGTCTTCCTAGCCACTTTAGCAATGTGAGTCTCAGAAGAACGGCGACTGTCAACCTGGGTCCCCAGGTCCATGATAACCTCCTCTGTGCTTAGAGGATTGCCACCTATATGGTAGCTTGGGGTCACCTTGCTTTTCCTGAAGGGTATGTCTACACATGTTGTGCACTTTGACTTCAGGCCATGGCCCTGGCACCAGCTATCAGTTACTGTGAGTCCCTTCTGAAGGATATCTGTGTGTGATGCACTGTCCACTATGGTGCCCAGTGTGCAGTCATCTGCTAACATTGTCATCCAAAGTCCTCCCATGTTGGCCTGTACATCTGGGAAGTACATGACAAACAATAGGGGCCAAGGACTGAGCCCTGTGTGACACCACCTGTGACCAGCCTGGAGTCTAACATAGTGCCAGCAACTCTAACCCTGTGGGTCCTGTCCTTAAGCCAGTTTGCAACCCATCTTGTGACATATGGGTTTACATTTCAGTTGTTAGGGTTTTCCACAATACCTGAGTGGGGTATTGTGTTGAAAGTGTTTGCAAGGCCAAGGTAGGCTGTATGGACTGCCTTTCCCCAACAATGGCCTAAGTGACCAATTTGAAGATGTCAACCCAGTACAAAAGGCATGATCTGCCCCTGACCAAGCCAAAATGGGATGGGTACAATGTCTGCATGTCCCCTATATCTTTGTTTATGAGCTCAATTATGATCCTCTCCATAGATTTGCAGACTACACTTGTTAAGCTTATGGGGCAGCAATTACCAGGGTCTGTAGAGGCACTGCCTTTGTGCAGATGTGCACAACTGGACCCTAACCAGGCTGTTGTGCACACTATGGAAATGTAAAGCAGTGATAGGACTAAAGCCCAGGATACTGACCACCACAGTGAAAGTACTGAAACACTACACTAGACAGTGCTACAGTGTTAGGTCAGTATGAACGGATGTTGACAATTGTGTGCAAAGTATCCCATGCAAAACCTGCAGGCACAGTATACTCCCTGTTTTGTTCACACAAAAGCATTTGGACAGTAACTACACAACATGGCACAGAACACACAACCATAAACTGGAGGTATTTGTTGAAGGTCACACTCATCCACAAATGTGATGGGCTGCAGAGTTCAACATATGTAAAGCCCACACTGGGCATGCTCACACACTTAGATAAATGAGACATCTTTCACACAACATGCCATGGGAAGGCTGAACTGGGCATGCTCACACACTTGGTCCAAATGTTACTCCTAGCAAATGTGAAAACACACCAGAGGATGCTTATCCCCTTTCTAGACACTGATCATGTAAGCACCCTATAAGTATATTGGAGAAAAGGATTCTCTCAGTAATCCGAATAGCGTGCTGCGCTAATGCGTCCGTCTGTAGTGTCATAACATAGTTAGGTAGGGGTTTGAATCCAGCAGGTGGCAAGTGTGTGTGAAGGGGGGTAAGTGTGTGTGTATGAAAGAAACATCCCTTTTGGCAACTGGGAAAACACACCACAGGATGATCATTCCACTTTCTAAACTCTGATGATGTCAGCACCCTATAAGTATATCAGGGGAAAGAAAAGCTCCCAGTTATGCGAGTAGCGTGCTGTGCTAATGCGTCCGTCTCTAGTGTCTTAACATAGTTAGGTAGGGTTTGAATCCAGCAGGTGGCAAGTGTGTGTGAAGAGGTGTAAGTGTGTATGAAAGAAACATCCCTTTTGGCAACTGGGAAAACACACCACAGGATGATCATTCCACTTTCTAAACTCTGATGATGTCAGCACCCTATAAGTATATCAGGGGAAAGGAAATCCCCAATAATGCAAATAGTGCGCTGCGCTAATGCGTCCGTCTTTAGTGTCATAACATAGTTAGGTAGGGGTTTGAATCCAGCAGGTGGCAAGTGTGTGTGAAGGGGTGTAAGTGTGTATGAAAGAAACATCCCTTTTGGCAACTGGGAAAACACACCACAGGATGATCATTCCACTTTCTAAACTCTGATGATGTCAGCACCCTATAAGTATATCAGGGAAAGGAAATCCCCAGTAATGCGAATAGCGCTGTGCTAATGCGTCCGTCTCTAGTGTCATAACATAGTTAGGTAGGGGTTTGAATCCAGCAGGTGGCAAGTGTGTGTGAAGGGGGTAAGTGTGTATGATTGATATATCCCTTTTGGCAACTGGGAAAACACACTACAGGATGCACATACCCCTTTCTAAACGATATCACAATTATGTATGGCTTTTGATTACAGACATGCCACGTGTGTTGTGCACACACAGAATGCCCATGTGTGTGGGTTGTCACAATAATGCATTACATTGATTACACCGTTATGGCAATGCACACATGATGTATGTGTGTGCCAAATACACATATGTACCTGTGACTTTCAATAGTTACCATGTGTGATGCCTGCCACATGTGAATACATGGTATTTGCACAGGGTAACATTATGACCGTGGTCTTCTGTGCAGGTGCTGCATGTGGGATGTGTATATACAGTGTGAGATGTAGATGCTATCAGCCTAGTAGTGAGGGATGCACACCTGGTCTGGGGCATAAAGTCTACATGTTGTTGATGTACAGGAGCTGCATGTTTTCACCTGTTGTGGGAGTGGTAAGACAGTATTCCATAGCAATGCAGTGACTGCATGCTAAGAACCATTCAGCTAGGGTGTTGTAGCTACACTTATTCATTAGCATTCAGTAATTTGTCGGAATCCCTGGTGAGGGTCTGATGCCAACCAAGGTCAGGGGTCTACCAGCCTGTGTCACTTGCTCAGTGATCCCTTCCATGTTCCCTATCATGTATCCCAGTGAGCAACATCCCACATCAGCTGTGGTGGCATGGACAATGACTGAGTCATATGTGTCCATGCATCTGACTGACTTGTATGTTGTTGTTACAGTTTGGCCATGTGTTTCCATCTCATACATGTGATGTACATCAATGGGTAGCGGATAGGGTTGACTGTGTACATGTGGCAGCTGTGACATTACTACATGACACACATATTCCACAACTGTACCATAGAGGTGACTGACAACTGACCTTTGCACATGCTACCTGAGTATTGAGATTACATTGGTGATTGACAGCACATAGGGCCAATGGTGAAAAAGAGACATAGGTCCATAGGTTCGTACAGGGATATCTGCCCAGGGCATGTATCCACCTAGCCAGAATGTGTGTGCCTTTCAACATGCATTGTGAATCTGTCTTGCTATGCCCTTTTCCAAGGTTAGTATACTGTGCCTCTTTCTCACAGTGACACATAAGTGATACCCAGGGTAACCCTACAATGTCACATCCAGTCATTAATATCACTCTTGAAGATAGTCACTGAGTCAGTCTGCCTAACCTCTATTGGGATAATAATCAGGAATGAAGGGAGCCTCTGAGTTGTGAATGTGCCCCTCCAGCATGTCCTATGTATATCACTCCTGAGGTTCAAGTATTTCCAGCGTGTATCCTGGTGGGATCTGGATATTCTGAGATGCAGCATGGCCATTAAGTGAGGGTATGACCTGGCCTTCTATGTCAGGCACAGATTGCCTATGAAGAGGCAGTATGTCACTGAGTAGAGCTGCTGCTACTTTAACCAGTCAGTATGTGGCATCTGTTTGAGCACTTTGATCCCATTGTCGAGGTGCATATGTGGTAGCTCCAGTTGCTGCAGGTGTCTGGTAAGGTGCATGCCGACAGGTTCATCATAGTCAATTATGGGCATGATGAGGGATGAGTAAAGGGGCACAATGTCCTCCCCTGGCCTACATGTGGATCCCATGATGATGTGGCCCATATAACATGCTTACCTAACCACTTTGTCCATGTTGTTGTCAAATGGTAGAATGCTATCAACCCGCGCACCCCAAGGTCCATAATTCCTTGGTCTGCACTTACTGGATTAACACATATGTGGTACGTTGTGGTCACTTAGTGTTTGACAAAGGGGATGACTATACTCTTTCTGTCATTCACGTTGAGGCCATGGCTGTGGCACAAGTCGTGTGTTTGCAAGAGTCCCTTTGGAGGATGCGTGTGTTAGCTGGTGAGTTGATTATGGTGTTCGGTCTGCAGTCACCTGCGACTTGCTGAGCCACAGTACTTCCATGTTGGCCTGTACCTATGACAAATATATAATGAACATGACAGCTCCTAGGGCTGTGCCTTGTGGGACACCACTTGTACCAGGTTGGAGGCTGACATGGCTCCAGCAATTCTACCATGTGTGTTCTGCCCTTGAGCCACTGTGCAATACCCATAGTGACATAGGGGTTAATATGTACACTGGTGAGCTTCCCTAGAATGCACAAGTGGGGTATTGTATCCAAGGCTTATGCAAGGTCCAGGTAGGCTGTGTGGACCTCCTACCCTTGACAGTGGCCTTGGTGACTGTTTCAAAGAAATCAAACAGGTTTGATAGGCAGGATTTGCCATTGACAAAGCCAAACTGTGTATGGTGACATGTCTGTAGGTCCACAATATCTAGATATGTGAGGTTCATGATGATCCTTGCCATAGCTTTGCAGACAAAGCTAGTCAGACATATGGGGCAGTAGTGTCCAGGATCCGTGACGGCACCACCTGAATGTTGAGGGACCACTGTTGCTGTATGCCACTCTCTGGCCACATATCGTGTATTAAGGCTGGGATTGAACAGTGGTGTTATGTCTGGGTGTAGCTCTTCTTGTGGTTCATGTAGGACACAGCCTGGGACACTGTCTGGTCCCATTGATGCAGTGTTTATTGCTTTGGGAAGGGCATCTCTTACCTGAGCATCTGTGATGTCAGGGGGGGAAGCACTGTGCTGCGAGACATATTTGCCCTTTTGGTGTGGTGGGGAGAGAAGGCAGCATTGAACCTGTCCACTTGGATGATGGCAATGTCTGTGTGTTTTATATTTTGTGTGACATATTGGATTACCTCTGAGCATATCTGGGTAGTACCACCCAGGTTACTAACATAACTACAGGCAGCCTTGTGATTATCCTCAGTGGCTTGTGGAATCCTCTCTCAAAGATGGCCTTAGACAATCATATGGGTGCCTGTAGTTGTCTTCCAATACTCATCAGTGGTGCCTTCACATTTTGGGAGGTTGTTGTATCATGTAGTGGCGTCATCCTTCTATTGTATAGTGTGTTTATGGCTGGTGTCCGCGCCCAGGACATCTGCCTTTGGAGAATTGGGTCATGCTTTCATATGTGGCTTCATGATCCATGCATTCCTGAATGTGTCCACAGAATGCCTCTATACAGGTATCTGCAGTCTGGTCCATATTTTCAACAGGCCTTGGGCCTTTGAAGGTTTCCACATCATTTATGAGGGGTGTGCACTTGCTTGACATGAGCTGTTGACAGACGTGCCGCCTCCAGACAGAGCAAGGTGAGGGTCACAGTCAGCTACCTGTTGGGTGATAGAATGTGCCACATAACACAGGCACACAGGTCACTCCACAGCAAGTACAGCTATGAGGCAGACATTGTCCATGCTGGTGCAAACAACCTGAGACGTACCTCCCTGGACCACATGGAAAGAGACACAGAGGAGCTCTTACAGCACCCTCTCAAACTCAGGACTCCCACACAGCCTTCATGCTGACACAGGAGAGTTTAGATTACTCTGCAAACACCATCATACTGGGTGATGCCAGCTACCCAAACATAGACTGTGAACATTACACAAGCCACAATACCCAAGCTCTAAGGTTCCCATTGATCAGACATTCTTTGGCTATGGAACAGGTAACCAACCTTCCCACAAGAGGGGCAGATATACTAGAGCTGATCTTTACAAACATGAGTACAAACTGCTCACCACTGGGAGTATATCCCTCATTGTTGCAATCAAACCATATACTAATCACACTGGAGTTCTGGATCCCACATATGCAAACCTCCAACACATCGATGTGTGTGTGTGGGAAATGTCCCTATTAGCAACTGTGACAGTATCGTACAGGATGCAGATCCCCTTTGAAACACTGATGATGTCAGGACTGTATAACTATATCACCTGTAGTAAAGTCCTCCAGTAATTTGCATAGCGCTCTGCTAATGCGTCTTTCTTCAGTGTCATAACGTAGTTAGGTAGGGGTTTGAATCCTGCAAAGGGAATGTATGTGTGTTAGTATGAGTGTGGTTTATGTGTGTGCACTATGCTGGGAGGGTTAACTGCCTTTGCCAACTGGGAGAACACACTACAGGGTGCACATCCCTCCTCCTACACACAGATGATGTCAGCACCCTCTAAGTACAGCATTAGTAAAGATTTCTCCAACTACTGCAAATAGCACACTCTGCTAATGTGTCTGTTTCTACTGTCATTGCACAGTTAGGTATGGGTTTGAATCTTGCAAATGGAAAGTATGTGTTTTACTGTTGGTGGGGTTAGTGTGTGTGCACAATGATGGGGTGGGATGTGGCTTTTGCCACATGGGGCTATGCACTGCAGGGTGGTCATTACCCTTAACAAGCAGTGATGTTGATAGCACCCTATACAAACAAAACTACAAAACAGAAGGTGGTGGTACTGATAACACATGTAAGGTAACACTTCTTCAAGTAATGTCCACAAAACGGAGTAGGATAATCAAACAATTCTTTTATTCTATACAGACAACATGACAACAGACAACTAACTGCCAGTACTCAGTATAGTGTTACATGCTACTGTAACACGCACATGTACCAATATACCTAGATAGTGTTCTGAAGCCTGAATGTGGCAAGTGTGTGGATGTGGGATGTGTCTGTGTGTGCATTTCCATATGGGAAACATGTTTGATGTGGCAATCAGGGTACTACAGTACCTGATGCACATTACATCTTTCAACTGATGAGGTTGCCTGCACCCTGTGAGTACAGGTAGAGAAGGGGATGCCAGTAGTAAACAACATAGTGCACTTCTCAAATGTGTACCTGTCATGTATCAACAGCTACTCATGTAGGGTGATAAATAATGGGAATGGCAGGTGAGCGTGTGCATGTGTGTGGGTAGCAGGGTGTGTATAAATGCATGTGTGACAGAACAGATACATGTAGCTGAATCTACATAACAGCACAAGATGCGCATTGCCATAGTCAATGTTAGCATGTGATGGTGTGCAGCTGGTACACTTTGTTAAGTAGTATGGGTGCAGATAACAATTGAGGATATTCATACAGTTACTGCAGCAGGACTGCTGGGATATACACACAATTATACTGCAACAGTCAACAGTTACCAACATGTTACTACTTATACACATCTATGTAGTCACCCTGTGCATCAGCAATGTGTTTACCTTTACCTGCACCGATGTTGTAGTATGCAGGAGGTGGCACAGTGTCATCATATGCACAGGGTGTGGGTTAGGTATGCCCAAGCCAGCCACTGGTAACACCAATTGACATGTGTGTGTATGTGTGTTTGTGAGGGCAGCAGTACAGGGTGGACTGTTGTTGGTGCAGTGTGTGTGTGTATGTGTTTGCCCTAGGTGTTAGGTTTCTGCATGTGTGTAAGCACGCACACAGTCCCACATAATGGCTGCCATGTACAGGGTTTTGTGGACAGCCACAGACTGCACCTGTCAGGTCATCCAGATCAGTGTCTGTGGGCACGGACACGGTACCTGTGCCTGGCAGGGTGCTACGGGTCGTATCCGTACTAACCCAGACTGGGTACTGTCATCGGAAGCAGGGGTGTGTTGACTGGACACAGTTCCCTGTTGGGACTGTCCAGAGCCACGTGCACGTGGTCTCCTGGGGCGTCTGGATGACAGCACAGACCCAGCATTGCTGGGGCTGGTGCTGGCACTTGAGGCACGCGAGTGGGCCTGTTGTCATCCACGGCCACTGCCAGCTGGTGCTCTTGCTGGCATACGGCCACGCCGACATCGCAAACGCACATCATCGCCCTGGCCCATGGACATCTGGTTGTGGAGCAGCTGTTCTATGCCCCCACAACGTCTGTCAACGACATCTGTGAAGTTACGGATAGCATTCGCAGCATCACGCATGCCGTCTGTCATGGCTGTGTGACATGCTCTCAGCTCCCTCAGACCCTGTCTGGTGTACCTTTCCATACGTGCCTGTGCCTGCATGACAGTTCTAAACATAGTGGAGGTTGACATACCTCCTTGGGCACGTCGGCCAGAGGCAATACGGCCACGGATGCCCCCACGAGAACCCATGGGCGACTGTCTGCGTGGTACCATTGGAGGCCCCTGCTCATGGCTGCCTTGTGGGGATGCATGTACCACAGGTACCACATTACCCTGATCTATGCCCACTGCTGACTGTCCATCACCTAGGGACAATGGTGACAAAGGATGTAACGGCAGGATGACTGTGCGCATTGACGGGGTTGAAAGCTGTGTACTGTCAATTGGCTGACCAATGGAGGACCCAGACACACCTTCCTGCACCATTACAGACATTTCATCATCATCAGTACCTGGGGCACAAGCTTCAGGTTCCCTGCTGCAGGTCACCAGAGCAGCACCAGAACCTACGGGAGGAAAACATGGAACACAGATTACAGTCTCAATACATATTTGACAGAGATGCACTTCAATACTAATGCACACATTCAGAAATGGACACATGCACTCATGGACACTAACACATATGCACACTTGGGCACAGGCACACTTGCACACATGCACACCCCACAGTAAACACACACATCAGTACCGTGTTACACTACTCAATTTACTACCTGTCAATTACAGTTATTGTGAACACAGTCACCAGCATGTCTACTACAGAGTTACACTACTCTTCCTAGTTTTATAAATTGTTTTACAGATAATGTTAAAAAGACTCACCAGCATGTATGGCCTGCCTCATTGCTAGATGGGAGGTACCTGGAAGTGTGAAGAGAGTAATGTCAGTGGGCACATGTGTGCCATTCGTTTTGCACATGATACAGTACAGTAGTACACTAGTTCCCTTATACACATCAGCTGCACATCATGTCTGTATATATATCATGATGACAGATACATACCACATGCACACCTTATGCGTGCATGAAGTAACAGTGTATAGAACAGTCATATGTACATACCAGGGGTTAACTCTAATCTCACCCTTACCTCTCTTCAAACGACACCTCGAACTGTACTTCCGAAACCACTGGCTTTGTTCTTCTTGGAGTCCAGGCTAACGTCCCTCTCCCTACCCTCTCTTCACCTTTAACCCCTCATTGTGCATAGAAACTAGCTTCTACCCTGTTTCTTTCACCTTGATGTCCTTCTATACTCTGACCTACTTCTCCCATCCCTCCCACCTCCTCTTGACTGTCTTCCTTCTTTTCCTCACTTCCCTTCTTGACTCCTGCCTCTTCCATATCATTGTATCTGTCATACTCCTTCTACTTCTCTACCCTTCTGAGCCCTAACTATTATGTATATGGCTTTTGCCTTATTGCATAACCATTATGCTTTAGGTAGGATTGCTTTGAAACCAACGGTACATTGTGTATGACTCTAAACTGTTTGACTTCCTTACATGTATGTTGATTTAATTAACATGCTGGTGTACAATTCTATTATGTTGGCTGTCTGTATTAACAACTTGTCTGTCTGCCTTTATTACATTATGTGTGGAGCTTTTCTCCACAGGCCTCTACTGAAAATGGACATATATCCAGCTAGACTATCTGGGTCAACAAATGTAAAAGTAATAACAATAAATGAATATGGCATCTTACCTGCACGCTCGTTGTCTTGCTGCTGTGTGGATCCAACCTCCATCAGGATGCATGATTGTTGCTGTTGTTCTGGGGCTGGATCCACAACACTTAGCAGTAGCCCCTCCTGTCTGGTGAGGGGGGTGTGGCCACCCCCACCTGTGGCAACCTGTTGCCTGCGGATATCTGCAGCACGCTGGCGGACATTTCTTATCAAATCACTGCAGTGATGTCTCACCTGCTCATATGTCCTATCATGCATGCCAACATCATTTATCCTGCTAACGAGGTTTTGCCACAGTGCAGACCTCTCCTGCTGATTCTGGGTGGTGTGTGAGAACAGGATGGCATAGTCACGCACCAGGCTCTGGTGAATCACGTCATCCTCTGCAGCAGAGTAGGCAGGGTTCCTTTTAGGTGCCATGTCTATCTGGAAAGGTACACAAACAGGTTATCAGCATAGTATCTCAACAATACATGGTACACATTCTATACAGGGAGTGTTAACTTCTACTTATTACTGCTTGGTTAAAACTTGATTACAGTGTAGCTATCATTCTATGTCATTTGTACTAAGTACTTGGCCTTCAGACCGGTTGTTTTACATTAGGGAGGTTGGTGGCAAGCACTGTGGTGGCAGGACACATATCTTTCATCCATTGAAGTTGGGAACTGCTGATTGTGGGCCCAGTGTACAAGTGTATTACTTCTGGTATGGGCAGTTGGCCTTCAGGCCAGTTATTTAACATTAACGAGGTTTGTGGTCTGCACTCGTGTGTGACAATAGGCTGTACTCTGCCATTCATAGCTGGGGACATCTGGTTTCAGGTTTATAGTGCCTGCATATCTGAGCTGTATCTTACTGACATTGCTACACCTTGTTTGTTGTAGCAAACACTACATCCAGGCCTCCTGGATCTACCTTTGTTTATATGCTTGTTATATGTTAGCTTGTTATTTCACTGGTATGCTACTTCCACATACACATCTTCTCAACACATCTGTGACTCACTACTGATATCTGCATTGCTTACTGTACGTACTTCCATGTTACACATGACAGCAAGTGACTGCTTGTCATTGTTGCATTTACTTAATTGTGACACATTGCACTTAGGTTACCTGGCACTTGCTCACTGACACTTTTATATCAGTCAGCAGTTGTAGGTAATGTCAGTACACCCTCACTCCCCACTGGACCTTGTTTTCAATCATTAATGATTACAGAATTCACAATAGTATTCTAGCATGTCCAGAGGTCAGTTGTCAGTTCCCTCCCTAGTCCAGCTGGTGAGTGTGGTACTCCAGAGACAATGTTAGAACAGATGCATGTACACAGACAACCCCCTCCTCCTAACAATAAATTCAAACTCATGTGAGTGATGCAACCATATACCAGACTGGAGGCTAGGCTCTGCCTACTCAATACCGCCATAACCAGTCAGGTGGCAAAGGGGATCACTCACTACACTTCCAGTCTCACGTAGACCTACCACAACAGCGGACCTAACACATGATCACACATGATCATACTTGTAGGCTCAGACCACAGCTCTGCCTATGCAGCAGAGACCTCCTAAGCAGACATCCAGGCAACCACTACCACATAAACGAACATGTGCAACACATATCACACAAAGCCAATGTGCTGAACACTCACAGCCATTAACAGTTAACAACACACCTCATACACCTGTACTAGGTGCCTCTATCATCAGGCACACTCACATCACGTTCACCAGGCTTAACGAGGTGAGGGTCACGGTGTGCAGCCTGTCAGGCACTATGACCTGCCACATAACACAAACACTCAGGTAACCCCAAGGCAGGTACAGGTATGACTCAGTCAATGTCCATGCTGCTGTGAATGGCCTGACACATTCCTCCCTGGACTACATGACATGAGACATTACAGAGCTCTCTGAGCACGTAGCCGAGACAGTTTGACCCTGACCTTGAGTAGCATCCTACCCTCACCTAGAACGATGCCACAATATCAAGGCACGATGATCCCTTCCAACAATTGACTGACATACTGGTGTCATTCACAGGTGTGCCAATGCCTGCCATCTTGGGGTGGTATGCTTTGCTAGGGACAGCTTGCACCTGTCACCACAGTCCTATTGACATTTGGCGGAGCCTCCTGCTACACCCATAGTGCCTGTATTAGGCAAGGCTCATAATGCAAACCCACATCCATTTGTATCACAAAGGATGAGGAAGTAAGAGTGATGCTACTCAACACTGGACGTCTAGACCCAAGGATGCACGCACTCAAAACCCTACCTAGCATTCTGGACATCGATATCTGTGCAGTAACATGAACCTGTTTCAGGTTTCACAGGAGCACACCAGTACTACCACGTTATAGCTGTTACCATTCTTGTTGGCCCCAAGACTTGAACAAGGGAGGGGGAGTATCAGTATTCAATGCAGATTCCCACGCCTCCACATTGGTGGCACAGTACAACATAGGTGTTAGGCCATTGAGTACAGAAGACGTAGTTGGGGACCTGGGGAAGAAACATGGTAGCGGTCTGTCATTTGTCTACCACATGGCCAACGTGGATTGACAGACATGTTATATAGCCCAGCTAATCATGAGGGATTCACATGTATGGCAGGGGAGGTCATTGTGCCTCTTTACTCATCCATCATCAGGCCTATAATTGCGTACAATGCACCTTTTGGGATGTACCTAACCAGACACCTACAGCAACTGGTACAGGACAACAGTACATCATCAAGGGGATGCAATGGCTCACACAGATGTCATATGCTGCCCAGGTAAAGTGAATCCAGCTGGACTCAGTGGCATACTGCCTGTTCAGAGGCAATCTGTGCATGCCATATACAGCCATGTCCTACCTAGCAGTAATGAACGTGCTGCACCTCAGGCAATCAGAGTCCCATACAGCCACATGCTCAGGAGAGCTGGACCTCAGCACTGACATACATGGACATGCTGGAGGGGCATATTCCTAACCGAGAGGCTCCCTTCACTCTGTAATGAGCTCACACTACTGGTTAGGCAGAGTCCCTCATTGACTCTCTTCCATAGGAATCTGGATGAGTGGATGGAGATCATAGTTGTACCCCAGGTATCACTTCTATGTCACTGTTAGACAGAGGCACAGTATACTAACGCCGGACAAGGGCATAGCAGCATAACTTGTAATTGGGTGGCAAAGACAAACACATTCTACTAGGCTTACCAATGCCCTAGGGCAAATAGCCTAGTATGAACCTATGAACATGTGTGTACTGCTATAGTACTTCTGCCATATGTTGCATGTGTGTGTGTTGTGGGGGATGCACAGGTAATGGCCAGATACTTCTGCACAGGTGACACGTCTGACACATTCTGGGTGTTCATCCATACATACTGGATGTGTGCTGCCATCCAACCCTGTGATGTGGACACACATTACTCAGCCTGGATATACATATCCGAACAACACCACAAGCACAGTACACTACCTTGCTATGTATGCATGTAATTACACAGTTATTCAGTAGTTATGACAGTGATGCTATCCATGCAGCCCACTGGGCCAGTGGAAGCCACAACACACACCGCCAGCACCTTTGCATATGCTTACCACAGACATCCCACATACTGCATGTACTGTGCACACAGATATCTAACCCAGAACTACTGCACACCACTTATTAATCCTGTCCAGTGGACTACAGATGCAGGCATATTGTATAACAATAGTAGGAGGCTACTGCAGCACAGGGCAGATTCACATGACGGGAAGGCATCTGTTGTCTGCAGTGTTAAGATGCTTCACATTCACCAGATGCACAGATATTGGCAACATTGTTGCAGACAGTTTAGGTGCAGGTACCCCCCCCCCCATTGTCCTACACATGTGTTATTAGTTATCCCAGATGACTGTAACCTCCCTATCCTCTCACATGTCCAGGTGAGAGCCACCCTCATCATTGCAGAACACATATCATCACTGTTACGAAATGGTATCCCTGGATGTGTGCTACATTCACCCCTGGAGGACATAGCACCACATGACAGACTGATATTAATCCCTGGCCATACTACAGGATATGTACCTGAACAGTGCCATACATACACAGTGGTCCCACACCAATGAGGAGGAACCTCTATTGACCCTGGGAACTACTGCATCATATGCACAACTGGCCTTGTGTTCTAAGCTATGGAAGTGTTAGTTATGGCCCACATGTACAACAATATTACATATGTTTATATTTCATGACTATGTACACACAACCTATCTCATGGACATACCTATAGATAGTGAACTATGATACATTTGGAGGTGTCACAGTATACACAGGATTAACCTGCTACCTTGCATTACCTGTGTTTGTGGCAGCTGTTGCTGTGCCAGTGGTGCTGCTTGCTGCTTGCTCCTTGCTGCTTGCTGCTTGCTGCTGCTTTTGCTGCTGGCAGTCCTAATATTTGTTTGGTTGTTTTCTCTGTCTCTCTCTCACTCTCTTTCTCCGTAGTGTTTGTGCAATGAATGTATTGCGTGAGTGTAGTGTGGGTACTCAATGCTTTTGTAGGTATCTGCATAGGTCCATGTGATGGCCTCTGCACCAATTGTAAGGCAGCATTTGCTAATTGCATGCAGCTGGGTGTGTACTGATTGCATGTCTCACTGTGATTTCAGGACACTGCTATAAAAGGGTATGTGAGATAGGCATTGCCCTTTCAGATTGTAGGGCGTGGACCATGCTGGTATGCTGTTGACAGTGTTTTGTGAGTGTGAAGGTTAGTACATCTCCCATGCTTCATGCTGTGTTGTAGATTCAGGTTGCTGCATTTATCTTGCCTGTATCCTGTAGTGAGTGTGTATGCATACTGACACCTACAACTATATGTCATATGTATTGCTATATAAATATATATATATCTGTGTACATATACATACTTTCATATATGTACATTAGCTGACATTATTGGGTACAAGCTAACAATTAGCAGGGCTGTTTCTGTTAACACTACACTAGTATGGGAATCCAGTAATTGGGACTATAAAAGTCTGCATGACATGCTTTGGGTAGTAGACATACTATATTGCTTTTATCTTCATTCCTACTATTACATGTTCCACTTATTTAGCACTATATTCCTGTATGAGAGTCATGGCTTAGTGGTAGGTCATACAGACTAGTGTTACAATGGTCTTGTGGTAGGGCCTACTAGTATGCTCCTATTCTGCTTTTGAGTTGAGTATAGGGCCTATCAATCAAAGTGCTGGAGGCACCTTTAAGCAGTTAAAGGGGTTAGTAGGTCTCACAGGAGCCAGACTGTGTTGCAGATTCTGGTTGCTGCATATATCTTCACTGTTTCCTGTAGTGAGTGTGTATGGCTACTGAGACCTACAACTATATTTCATATGTATTAATATATATTTATATATATGTATGTGTAGATATACATACCTTCACATATGTACATTACCTTACGTTACTATGTACAAGCTAACAGGTAGCAGGGCTGTTTCTGTTAACACTGAACTAGTATGGGAATCCAGTAATTTGGCCATTAAAACTCTACCTGACATGCTTTGGATAGTACATCTCCTATATTGCCTTTATACTGATTCCTACTATTACATGTTATATTTATTTTAGCACTGTGTTCTTGTACAGCAGGCATGGCTTAGTGGTAGGTCATACAGACTAATGTTACCAAGGTCCTGGGTTCGAGACTGACAGTGGGAATTTATTTTTCTTTGCAAACTTTCAAACTGAGTACAGGACCTGTCAATCAAAGTGCTGAGGCCACCTTTAAGCAGTTAGAAGGGTAAGTAGGTCACACAGGGGTCAGGCTGTGTTGCAGATTCAGGTTGCTGCAATTATGTTCACTGTTTCCTGTAGTGAGTGTGTATGGCTACTGAGACCTACAACTATATTTCATATGTATTAATATATATTTATATATATGTATGTGTAGATATACATACCTTCACATATGTACATTACCTTACGTTATTATGTACAAGCTAACAGGTAGCAGGGCTGTTTCTGTTAACACTGAACTAGTATGGGAATCCAGTAATTTGGCCATTAAAACTCTACCTGACATGCTTTGGATAGTACATCTCCTATATTGCCTTTATACTGATTCCTACTATTACATTTTATATTTATTTTAGCAGTGCGTTTTTGTAAAACAGGCATGGCTTAGTAGTAGGTCATACAGACTTATGTTACCAAGGTCCTGGGTTCGAGACTGACAGTGGGTATTTATTTTTCTTTCCAGACTTTCAAAATGAGTACAGGACCTGTCAATCAAAGTGCCATAAAGGCACTTTTAAGCACTTAAAACCAGGTCTGCGCTTATGGAGCTCACGCATGCGCAGTTGCGTTTAGCTCCGCTAACACAAGCGCACACCCGCGCTAATTTCTTTGAAAGAAAAGAAAAGGGGTGACAGGAAAGTGGTGAAAAAGGGGTCACAAAGAGGGTAAGACAGTAGGGAAACAAGCGTGGGATTTGCAGGAGGGATGTAGGTAAGGCCCATAGATGCCCATGTCTTTGGCAGCAACAGCTGTGCATTTCCATGTATTTTGGTGAGACATTGGAAACCTTTCACCCCTGAGAGAGGTGTCAGGACAACATTAATATTTGTTGTAGAGCCAATTGTAATTAACTGTTTCAATGTCAAGCAGACATGTGTGCGACATGGACAGCTATGTATGGGGCGTAATTTTTGTGGGTACAGAGTGCCCTTTTTTTTTTTTTTCAGGTGAGAGTGGTATGTCAGGTGAAGGAAGTCGGTATAGCTGGGGAGGTAGGTTGGGTAGGTTAACAGACAAGACAGACAAGACGCATACAGGGCGGTGTATGACACATGTGGGGGGGTTACACAATTGACGGGACGGAGGTTGGGATTTCCAAGATGCATGAGCCCACAGATGGCAACAGTGGAACTGATATCCCCACCCATAGGCAGTTGCCACTGTTCCTTCACAGCCCAGGACGGGCTGTGCTGGGGCTGTGTAGGCGGGCAACGGCCGGGGCCGTTAGCTGTGCCACACGAGCCTCAAGCTGGCGTAGGGGCCCAAGAACAGTGTCTTGGATCTCCCTTCGCACCACAGACCGGACACCGTGGAGGGTGAGTGGACGAACCCCTCCGGCCACACTTGCAGAGGGGAGACGGGCCCCATCCCTGCAGCGCTTCCACCCGAAGGTGGCACAGGGCCACCGGAGGGGGGTCCGGCCTGGGCACTAGTGCCAGGTGCAGTCACCAGCTGAGGTGGGAGAGGTGGATCCGCTGGAACCTTCCTTCCCAAGCGTTCTAGGTTTGTGAGTAGTTATGTTAGTTTGGGTTAGTGGCATTGTATTCCTTTCAGATTAGTTGTAACAGCATGCATTGGTATTCCCATCAAACAAACACCCAGATAT
The DNA here is from genome assembly GCF_019279795.1 of Protopterus annectens. Classification (NCBI taxonomy): domain Eukaryota; kingdom Metazoa; phylum Chordata; order Ceratodontiformes; family Protopteridae; genus Protopterus; species Protopterus annectens. The sequence goes on from NC_056726.1 coordinate 1,927,575,531, forward strand.
TAACACCATTGAACAAGGGGCATATCAATATCACATGCATTATTTGAACAGAAATACACAGTCAAACAACATGCAGGGTTGATTAATGGCAACAGGCCATCAGATTTGCAGGTATGAACAGGGCACATGCACGAAAAGACATGCATATATTTTTGAAACGGACAAATGTCCATGATTAATGAAATGTTCACATACCATTATTTAGTGGGTGTTGTTATATGGAATTATAGGGTTGGGCGGAGATAGAAAGTGATGACACATTCATATGTTACACATTGATTTACATTTGTAATAGGTACACAATTAAGTTGAGGCTGATGTTTCAAAATAAATTTTATTTGACTGTCAAGCTACACCTGTTACAAATACATCACTATCCTACTTATTTTGAATTTGATCAGATACATCATCCTGCTACACTTTGATGACAGGACAGGGGACAACTATGGCTGTTTAGTCTGTCAGATAATCATTCATTCTATCTGCAAATTGTTTACTGTGATCACCATATACAGCATTTGGCCTAGACATTCCAGATTCTGGCACACTGAAATCAGTTTGGGATATTAAGTTGTACTTCCCACATGCATTTAGTTCTGTAGAAACACACTGGGGCTAATATATTCAGGGGTTATTACTACTTTATTTATTCATACATGACCCTTTCTGTCACTCTCACACATCCTGCAACTTCACAGTTCAGGTTGCTACTTCTAGGCTTTGTTCACATGTTAGACTAGTGGTGATTCAAACACTTTCCAACAGCCTCACTTCTGTCATGATTCAGCATTTCAACAGGGGATATATCTCACATGTGACTACCTCAGATTCTGAAGCTGTACTCTTGAGACTACTGCAGGTTACACTATATTTAATTAATGGTGGGACATCTGTATTACAGCACTGTTTAATTCTATCAATTATATTTCCAGTTACACTTGCATACTGATGAACTTGTTGCAGCCATACCTGCAGACTTTCAAATCTTGCTTGCACATTATATTACTTTTAATCAATACACTGCAGTGTTCTGATACATGCTACAGTATAATATTTATTTACAAGTACTGGGTGGGGTTACTAACCTGCATGGTGGCGCATCCGCACCAGCCTATGGGCATGCATCTCACGGTTCATAGAGCGGACACCTGCAGCTGTAATACGAAAGAAGTAATATTGGACTACACATCTCCATGGTATCAGCTAGTTGAAATCCTTACATACATAAGTAAAATGTAACTTACTCAGTAGTGGGGCGTTGGGCCTCCTGGATCCATTCGGTCAACCAGTCTTGCTTGCGTCGCTTCAGGTCCGCATGGTGGTGACGGACCTGCTCACCAGTGCGTGGAATGCCAGTAGCACTGGTCAGATCATGAGCCAACTGGTCCCATGCCTCTGCCCTATATGCTCCCCATGAGACCTGGCCCTGCATGAGTTGGGCCTCGTGATGATGGACAAGGAGCCAGACCATGTATCTGGACTCCTCAATGCCCCAACGCTGTGCTCGAAAGCAACGTCCCTCACCTACTCCACTCATTCTGACTGCAGCTCTGTTCTACAATCGTTTCTGCTGTGTATTCCCGCCTATGGGGCTTATATATGCCGCTTTTCCCGCACATTTCTCTGATTGGCCGTTTTGGAATTGTATCTACTTCACTGAAAATGCTTTTTCATGCTCCATTCTGGATTTTATCCCATATATATGCTATTTCTGCATTTCATGGTATTGCTGTCATGGCTTAGTGGTGTAGTACCTTGACTCTAGTGCATGGTATCCTGGGTTCGACTCTGCCAACTGACTTTTGATTTTCCTGACAGAAATGAGTTGAGGACCTGTCGATCAAACATGCCAAAAGCACTTTTAAGCATTTAAAACCAGGTCTGCGCTCGTTTGCGCGGAGGTAACGCATGCGCACTGGCAGTTAGCTTGTGGGAGCGGCGCGCAAACGGTGTGCGCTGGGATAAACCTTAATTGGCTAGTGACACACATGTTCAGCTGAGCACAGCTAGTTGCATACAGTTTCAGCCTGTTAAACCAGTGCCTAGCAACGGGCACGCAGTTTGCAGCTTTTTAAACACTACTCAGCTACGGGCACTCCGTCTCACAGCAGCTTAGCTATCGGTACATTTCTGACTATTTTTATTATTGTGTTACTTCAGAATATATGCTCCATTTCATTCCATTTTACAAAAGGGAATACATTTACATTTGTACAATACTGTCAGGGGGGCTTTTTAGTGCTTATTTACAAAAAAAAAAGGTTGTTGTGGGGGCTCGAACCCTGCCTGCCTACTCTTAGGCCGGCAACTCTACCGCTAAGCTATTTCTTCTTGGCTTACTTTGCATATTTAGTTCTTATATCCTTTTCCACTGACTGCTAACTGTGATTGCGCTTAGTAGCACACCCGCACATGAGCACACAGTAGCAAACATTTACGGGTTTAACAAAAAAAAAGGTTTTAATTTAATTTTATGACATCTCTTCACTTTATACACTGATGGTCAGTCGGGGCATGTGTTGTGTAGTGTGTTTATTCACATTTCCATGGCCTTTCTCGTGGCTGTTTACTTTCAGCCATTCTAGTCTTCCGGGGGCGTGTCCGCTTGCAGGGCTTAGCCTACAGACACGCCCCCTACTCTCTTACACGGACCGTGTAAGAGTTACTAGTGTGATTCAGCATGCCTCATGCACCTCATACATATGCATGACATGCTGACATCACACAGTTTAACTGCAGCCTCCGTGTAAGAGTTATAACTCTTACACGGAGGCTTCCTGAATCTGGCCCAATGTTTCCTACTCAGTACATTGAATAAAATTTCAGCCTTCCTTGCCAAAGCCTTTTTATTAAAATATTTACAATGCACAGAATATTTAGAAGTATGTTTTTTTTTTATCCAGAACAACTAACAAACAACAACAAAAAACTAAATACATAAATAAAATCTGTTTTCGATGAATACATTTTGAAAGGTTCTGATATACAGGACATGTGACTTTCCTTTCATAAGACATATATAGGGCACATCATTTATCTTAAACCAAATCTAAACTGCACCTGCTGATCTGATAAGAAACTGACAATAGATGTGCTTAGCCAAGGGAAAAGAAAAATTGTATGCAGTGACAGTTGCAGCAAGAGTCATGCTGATTGCTTTCTTTTTTAGCTCAATACTCTTTTCTGGCCATGGTCTGTATCCTTGCACATGTAAGGACCTAAGGAAAATCTAACTATTGAACAATATGAAGCATTGCTGGCATTTATCTCCAGACGACATTCCAGTTATAAAACTGAAGCAATAATTCTACAGATGCACATCTTTCCTACCAATACTTGTACACTGGTGTCACTGGCGAATATTGTATCATATTCATCTCCTGAATTTAAGTCTCCAGTAAAGCAATCATGTCTTGCTTTTGGGTGCAAATTAACACTTGCACAAGATTAGTTTAGACCTGGTCCTTTGCATACTCATACATATTAAACATTGGAGCATATGCAGTGATAATAGGCATACATATTGCTGATGAACTTGAGATGGATGGTCATATGTTTGACAATGTTAATGGAAAGCTCTATGACCTGGCTACAGAGCTTGTTCTGATTCATAGGGATGACTCAGGAGTTTGTAACTTGAGTCAGTCTCTCAGAATCACTGGTGCGGAATATGAAGCAGATAGGATGTAAGCACTGGTTGACAATTTTTAATCCACTCATGTTTACCAGAATGATGCACTGCTACAACCCAGCTTCACTTCTCTGAGATTTGTCAGAAAAGCATGCATACATACATACAATACATACAAATATTTCAATCGTGGGCATGAATGCCCTCCTAGCCTGCCAATATACCAAAACACTTGTTCCCTAAATAAGTGTCCAGGCTGTTTTTAAAAATATTTAAACTAATACTTGCTTTAATGTAACTTGGTAGTCTATTCCATGCATTAGTTGCTTTTTCAGAGAAACAATTAGTACACTTCTCATTCCTATAGAATCTTCTATACAGGATGTTTGAATATGCTCTATTAATTTTTGATAACCCAAAACATTCCCAGAGGTAGTTGTCTCTAAATGCCCTATATACCTGAATAAGATCTCCTCTTAGATATCTATAAGACACACTGTACAAGTTCAGATATTTTAGTCTTTCATAATAACTTAGACTTTCACATCAATGGATGCCCTTGGTATATTTCCACTGTACTCTTTCTGGTTTACTCATGCTTGTTTTCTTATAAAGTTATCATATTATTATTCCCTACTCAAGTTTGGGTCTAATGTTGCTAACAAACAATAGGCCAGATTTACGAAGGCTTGCACAGAGTCTAAGAGTAGTGGACGATAGCAGACAGCCAATATGTCTGGCGAGCGATCCAGCAATAGCCGGCAGGGGTGTGCATGAGAGCTTCTAAAGCTAATCTTGCACGGACAGTGTTATGGTATGCAAATTACCTCATTTGCTGCTGAAAGCTATGCAAATGAGGTAAATTTGTGATCCAGGAAACACTAACCTGTCTGTGGAAGAGTAGTGTTATTTGCAGAAATGTACTCCGTTGATAACGGAGTACCGTTCTGCAAATAGCTAAACGGAGCTATGACAGTTCCAAATAAAGAATGCATCTAGTTGAGGAAGCATGTCAATGGCCAAATATAAGGCCATTGGCATTTGCAAATGTTATAAATCCTTAAAATCCATTTTTTTTCCCGATCGCCAATGTTTAAGCTTAGCGCAGCGGCGCACAAACATGCTGCGATTTAAATAAAATGAAAACAAATTGAAAAATAGCTAAAAATGGACATTTTCACTAAAAAGCTTGCTCTGCCATGCAGGTGAATGGCAGGCTGAAAACAACATGGCCACTGAGCAGTGGTTGCTAAGGGGGGGGAGCTCAGTGTGAGAGATGTAACCAAGCATTAGTAGGCAATCCTATGCAAATGAGGATAAGGATAGTGAATCCCAATGTTCCCCAGCATGTAAGCCATGTACCTAGTGTGTAAGTGTAGGAGTAGGGGAGTAGTAGAGTAGAAGATAGGTGACATCATGAGGGGGTATGTCAGAAAGGCTGTATGCTTATTGGAGCACAGTGTGCTGTGTTTGCCCTGAGTTGCTCAGGATTGCAAGAGGCATGTCTATAGTTGTCCTAGCTGAAAACAAGAAGCCAAAGGTGTACGCCGTGGATATTTCTGAAATTTCTTGCAAACGTGTTTACACTGTATGCGTGCGTGTGTGCTTGTGTGCTCGAGTGTGCGCTTGTTTGCGCGGAGCTGCCCCTTGTGGAAACAGTAAGGGAAAAGGAAGGAAAAGAAGTAGTAGGAAGTTAACCAAGGAGAACAAGCAGAGCTGCCAGGTGAAATATATCAGAATCAGACAATTACACAGGCAGTAGACTAGCCCAGTCCAGCACTTTAAACTCTGCAAACAGCAGTCTACCCTGTTTTTTTCCCAAGAACTCTGCAACACTGCAGTATACAAAGAGTGAAAACTTAAAAAGCTTAAGTCAGACAAAATGTTAGGGGCTGCTATTGCTATCATAAACCAACATGTGCAAGATGCTGAGGGTGGTGATGTTGTGAATGCTGCTGAGCAACCCACAGTGAAGAGACGGAGAAGAGTGTACAGACCCAGGGCAATCTACCAGAGGCTACATGAGCTGGAGATAGTAGAGCACTATAGAGTGGACAGAGACCTCCTGCAGCAAATTGTTGAGCTGTGCTGGCCATGCCTCACACAGAACCAACAGAGGGGAACCCATCCCAGTGGATACCAAGGTATGTGTTGACCTATGAATACTAGCTACAGGTACCTTCCAGAGACCAACCGGTGATATGATGGGGGTTTCACAGGCATCAGCATCCAGGGTACTGCACCAGTTCCTGGATGCCATGTCAGCACATTTCAATGAACATGTATATTTCCCCAATTCCAGTGAGGCATTGGCCAGCAATATGCATCTTTTCCACCAAATAGCAGAATAACCTGAGGTAGATGATGCAATAGAATGCATGCACATACACATCACAGCACCAGCCGGTGAGCGGGGTAGGGTCTACATCAACCACAAGGGCTTCCCCTCCATCAACTGCCAGGTCATGTGCGATGATAATGAATGTGTGTGCTGGCTGGCCTGGAACGATTCCCACATCTGGCATCTGACACAGCTGTACCAGACATTTGCCAATGGGGACATTCCTGACAGTCACCTAGTGGGGGATTCTCAATACGCACTGGAGCCGTGGCTGATGACACCCATCAGAAATGCATACACACCCGAACAAGAACTCTATAATGAGGCACACGCACAAACAAGAAACATTATTGAGAGTGTGTTTGGGATGCTCAAGTCACGGTTCTGATGCCTGGACACATCTGGTGGAGCCTTGCAGTACTCACCAACTACATGTACCCAAATTGTCATGGTATGTGCCATGATACACAATATGGTCCTGCAAAAACAGCTGCAGTGGGAACAGCATGGGGTAGGGCCAAACAGCCACCCACCATGGCCAAGGCCTGCACAGGCACAGCGTAACTCAGAGGAGGAACAACCTGAGTCTGCCCCAGTAGGTAGAAGGAGGAGTGCCCAGTATGCCTTGGCCTTGGCAGAGAGGCAATGCATAGCACATACACTGACTCAGTAGGAACCCTGGAAATGACACCTCTCTCTGACTCGCACATACAATAAAAGGGATGCCTAACTTGACACTACCTGTTTTCAAACATGTATATATGTGCATCTGACATAGGCAGTCCTGCAGCACCACCTGAGGCATGATTGCCCTATTTTAAGCAATATAAAGCAATGCTAAGCACATTTTACCACTGATTAGCATATTTAAGCACAATTGCAAAACTAGCTCAATGTCGGGCAACGTTGAGCAATGTTGGGCAATGTTGGGCAATGTTAGGCAAAGTCAGGCAAAGTCGAGCAAAGTCGGGTAAACACGCTCACACCTGCTTTACTGTTCCTTAACCAGTCAGGTCTGCCCAGCAGGAAAATAAAAAGCAGTGACAGGGCTCGAACTCAGGATACTGTGCACTATAGTCACAGTACTGAACCACTAAGACATGACAGCATTTCACTGACACAGACACAGCAGGACAATTGTAGACTAACGCAAACACAAACAAATTCTGTATCATGCCCTCTGAAGAGTAACTTCCCCCCAGGCCTATGCAGACAGATAACAGCAGGCCAGGCAGTGTGATGTGGGTTGGGTAGGCTATGAAGTCACAAACTAATATATGTGAAATTGGAAGCTAAGATCTGTAGTACAGTAGTATGCCTCAAGCCAGTATGATAGGCAACAGTACAGACTGAAATGGAGTGCCTGACATAGCAGTGCAGGCCTAGAAAATGTGTATAAGTGTCAGGTGAACCCCTCATCCTATGTATACCCACAGTAACAATCAGGTGTGCCCCCCCGGGTAGAAATGTACAAATAATAGCTGTCCCCCCTGTATGTAGAAATGTTGATAAGTCTATGCAAAGTGACTCATGGAAGCCCTGCAGGCACAGCGTGCTTCCTGTCGATGTACAACACAAAGGTGAGCCCTGAAATAAAAAACAACTTGATTTTTCACACACATATAGTATATATGTCCGTACTGGGCATGCTCACACACTTAAACAAATGTAGCAAAATTCAGTCAGCAACATACTGAAAGGTCAAACTGGGCGTGCTCACACACTTGGGCCATGTCTGAGTACAGCAGTGGGCCACACATATCTGGCAGTTGCAGTTCTTACCCCAGAAACTTGTCACTATTTACCAATCCTGCCCTGCTCACACAGTTATATGAAAACAGACCCATATAATATATTGGACTCCTGTCATAATCAAACTATGTACTACAAGTACTTAAGTTGTTCAAAGAAAGTGAAAATTCAAAGAAGATCAATAAATCTCTGATCAGTATCATCAATAAACAATGAGCACTCCTAATATTATCCAATCCATGTTCTGGCAAAAATATTGTCAAAGAGCCCATAGAGAACCATGAAGCTTTCTTTCACTGTCATAAATATCAATGTTAACTCATATATGTTCTGAGTCAGTGCAAACTATAAATTAATACGTGTACATGACTGACATTGCCAACATCTTGTCAGATAGGTTCATACATATTTACCCCCTCTCACTGACAAAAGGGCCCATTATCATACCTGGAGATTGTGAAAACCCAGAAATCACATATACAATGGTTAAGCAGCTCTTTCCAAACCTAAAAACACGGCGTCTATGGGATGACATGGTTTCCCTAGCTGTGTCATATGTGAACTCCAAAACAAACAGACCCTGCACCTGAACAGTCTGTTGAGACTCACCCTCTGTACAGGATATGGAACTCTTGAATGTGTTACAGCAATGTTTGGCACACTCTACAAGTGTTGGTGCACAACAGACCATGGGAACTATTGTCTTATAAGCCTATTAAGCCTGATCTGCAAGGCCATGGAGTCCATCATGATGGAACTCATAAACAGAACTATTGTGAGCCTACAAACACACAACCCTACCAATTTTGGTTTGTTCAGGGGCAGATCATGGTTCCCAAACCTGATAGACTGTTTTCAAGGCAGTCACCTAGGACATACATCAATGAAATGAGCTACACACATCCCACATAGACCTTGAAAAGCCCTTTTCCAACATCCCAGACACGTCATATCCACAAAATCAACAACCTATGCATAAATATGTATGTTATCTGATGGATTGCCAACTGGGGCACAGATAGATCCCACAAGGTAAGAATTGTGGTCTCCTGTTCAAGCTGGTAACAACTGCTGTCCCCCATGGCTCAGTCCTGGGACCTCTCAGTCAAACACACGAGGGCTATGTTTAGCAAAATTTGTGGATGACTGAAAAAAAGTTGTCATAATCGATGTTTGGGACAACAGAGACATCCTTAAAAAGGGTCTCAGACAGATGTGGTGTCAAAATTATGGCCTTGAGCCACATAGGTGCCAACATCCTAAATATGGAGATGATAATAAGGGATCTATGGACACATGTGGATAGCCATCTCTACTTCCAGAAACACATTCACAAAGTGGTCAGAAAATCATGCTATGTGTTCCCACAAACTGCCAATGTCTTTGCATGTAGGTCAAAGGAGGTTCCCTCTACTCATCAGTCATCAGACCCATCAGAGAGTACCACAACACACTTGCAATGAATCTGACTAGGCAACATCAGCAGCTGGAAAGACCACTGAAGTACCTCAACAAGAGGATTACTGGCCTCAAACAGTTGCCCCATGCAACAAGACTGAATTTAACTCAATCTGTACTCTGTTGCATACTGTCTACTCAGGAGATCTCTGCCCAACAGATAGGTCCATGTCCAAAGCAGAACTGATGTACATGCGCTATCTGAAGTAAACCCAAGCTCACTGTACCACATGCTCTAGGGATATCATCATCACAGCATTAAATAGAACATATTGGAGGGATACATTACTAACTCACAGACTTCCCTTGCTTTGGAACAGGCTCCCAACCGACATTAAGCCGGGTCCCTCACTGACACTCTTCAATAGGAGCCTTGATGAGTGTATGTGAAACTGAACTGTCACACCATCAATCATTTCATCAGCTCTACTACACAGAGGCCTGGGGATCTAACTCCATGGGTGGTGATAGCTACACACTCTGGCCATAGTAATATATGCCTTCAGGCAGATAGCCTATTATATACCTATGTATCTATATATATATGTAGGGGGAACACAGTATAATAAGCCAAAGATGGATGGGCAGAGATGTGTGTAAGAAGGTGACCATGACAGGGCACTATCCAGGACTGTCCCACCCAGCACACATCCCAATGGCATGAAAGACATGAGGTGCACATCTCTCCCAGTGTACATAACAGCCACCAGTATCTGTAAGCATTACACTGTATGTGGTCCATGTGCCTGCTGTACAACATGACTGTACAATAAAGTACACATCTACTATCTGTAGACATATACCTGTCACATAGGTTCATAGGTATGTAGTAGACTATCTCCATGAAGGCATATATCAGCCTACACAAGTTGTCCAGCTTTCACCACACCATTGGGTAGTCTCCCAAGACCTAGTTCTAATACTTAGTACCCTAAGCCCCTTTCTAGTGGGACTGCTGATGTGATGCCTGGCATGAATTGTCTGTTTCCCATCCCCTCATCAAGGTTCCAATTGAAGAGTTTCAGCGAGGGGTTCTGTCTGATGTACATTGGGACTCTGTTCCACAGTAAGGCAAGTGTCTGGATGGTACTTTATCCCACCAGCATGTTGTATTCATCGTTCTGATGAGGTTCATATCCCTGGAATGTGTAGGGTGACTCAGTGTTGTTATCTGTAGATGGAGCATGTTCAACAGTTATGTGTTGGACATGGCTCTGTATGTTAGGTAGAGTGTGCCTCTGAGTAGGTGGTACTCAACAAAGAACAAATTTAGTTTTACCAGTTGTGCTGCATGACACAGCTGTTTGAGGCCAGTAATCTTCTTGGTGAGGTACCTATGGGGTCTCTACAGCTGCTGAATATGCTAAGTCGAGTACATCCAAAATGGTGCACTGTACTCAATGATGGGTCTGATGATGTAAGAGTAGAGTGCCAACACTACCTCTTTGGATCCTGATGCAAACCCTTTGTTGATTAGGTGGGCCACATAGGATCTCCCAATCACTTTGGCAACATGGTTGTCAAAGGAAAGATGACTATCTACTTGTGTCCCCAGATCCCTTATCACCTTGTCATTTTTAAGGGGGTAACACCTATGTCATAGTTTGTGGGTATTTTGTTGTCAACAAAGAGGATCACTATACATTCCTCCACAGTGAGCTTGAGGCCATGATTCTGACACCACACATATGTCTCATAGAGTCCCTTCTGGAGAATATGTCTGTCTTCCGGGGAATCTATTATGGCAAACACTTTACAGTTCCCAGCAAATTTAGTCAACCACAACCCTCCTGTGTTGGCATGCACATTTGAGAAGTCTATACCAAACAGGAGGGACCACAGGACTGAACTCTGGGGGACACCAGTCATTACCGGTGTAGAGTCTGACATGTAGCCAGCAACTCTTAATGTGTGGGATCTATCTGTGAGCCAGTTTGCAATCCATCTTGTGATGTATGGATTCATGGCCAGGTTGGTGAGTTCATCTATGATACCTGACTGGGGAATGGTGTCAAAGGCCTTAGCGAGGTATAGGTAGGCTGTGTTGAGCTCATTTCAATCATCTGTAGCCTGGGTAACTGTCAAAGAAATCCTCCCAGTTCAGGAGGCATGGTCTGCATTTCACGAAGCCAAACTGGGTGTGCTCAACTGTGTGAAGGTTCCCAATCACTGTATTGTTGACTTCCATTATGATTGGCTCCATTGCCTTGCAGAACGCACTCATCAGGCTCATAGAGCATGAATGCCAAGGGGTTTTTGTGGCCCCACACCAGTGAAGTGTGAAGAATGTTGCTGTGCAACATTATATGGGTACATATTTTTGTGGCCCCACACCTGTGGAGTGTGAAGAATGTTGCTGTGCAACATTCTATGGGTACATATCCTGTAGAGAGCATGTAGAGAGAAGTGTAGGTATCCTTGATGAATATAGATACATCCTCACCCTATGTGCTATGATTCAGGTTCTGATGCTGAAAGGTATGGAATGAGTAGTATCCTGGTAGTGCTGGTGTACTGTCTGGAGTCTTGAACTAGGTTTCTGTTACTGCACAGATATCAATATTCTCCATAATGAGAAGTGCCTCAAGTGTGTACATCTGGAGGCTGAGACTTCTGGCAATGAGTAGCATTTAGCTCACTTTGTGGTTATTTGTGTTGGTTATGGGGTTTGGTTTGGTTTGTCCTGCATGACCGGTGTTCCACACCTGAAGTCAGTGCCTCATTGGTCCCATCTGACCATAAGCTAATTACTCTACATATCCACATTCTGGACCCACATCCCCATTAAGGAAATATGTTACAAAATGTCTCCAAAGCCAACTTCATGCTTTTTAAGACAGAAGTGCTGAACTGCAGGACACCCATGCAGATGGACAATACAGTTACAACTACTGAATCCTTCACAATTGCACTTTATAAGCACTTACATGACTGCATGCATCATGCTATCCCAAACAGAACCAAGACGCTATCCTCCAAGAAAAGGAAGCCAATCTGGTGTTCCCCTGCCATAAACAAACTGCACAACAGAAGGATGAAACTGTTGCAAAAGAGGGTAAAATGCCATGAGGGGAGGAGCTCCATGGTCAACATCAGTAAGAAGCTGTGATCCCTGATAAAATCCTCCAAAGCTAGTTATAAAAACAAAACTGACACTGATTCTAAAGACAACCACAAATCATTCTATAGCTATGTCAAGAATCTCAATGACAACACTCAGATCTGCTCTGAGTTACAGCTCAATGGCACTAAATATACAGATGCAACTGATATTGCCAACATCCTGGCAGATAGGATCAGTGCTAACTTTACCCCGCTCTCACCCATGAAAGAGCACATCTCTATAACGGAAGATTGCAAAGTTACTGTCATCATGGCTGCACAGGTAAAAAACACTCTTCAAAGCGAGGAACACAGCATCCATGGGACCAGATAACATCCCAGACTGTGTTCTACACAAACTACAGAATGGGCAGGCACCACACCTACGTACCATGTTCAGTCATAGCCTCACCTCAGGCTTTGTGCCTGCTGAATGGCGCACAGCGATGGTTATCCCACTACACAAGGGGGGAGCCACCACAGACCCCAGGAACTAGTGCCCCATTAGCCTGATGAGCCTGTTCTGCAAGGCCATGGAATGTATCATCATATAACTTATAAAAAAAGGCATTGCTAATCTCCAAACTCTGGACCACAACCATGTTGGGTTTGTAAAAGGCAGATCATGTCTCCTAAACCTGATAGACGTCATTGAAGCAGTCACCAGAACCGTAGACAAGGGTAAGGTGGTTTACACAGCCTATGTAGATCTTGCCACGGCTTTCAACACCATCCCCCACTCTGGAATTATAGATAAACCCACTAAACTAAGTATAAATTGCTATGTCACAAGATGGGTTGCCAACTGGCTCACTGACAGAACACACGCTGTGAAAGTAGCAGACTCCAAGTGTGACTTTGGACCAGTGACAAGTGCAGTACCACAGGTTTCAGTCCTGGGTCCTGTCCTGTTTGGTATCTACTTCCCTGAAGTAAACTTTAACATGGAAGGTCGGTGGCTAATGAAGTCTCCAGATGACTGCAAACTAGGAGTCATAATTGAAACTACTAAAGATGTGGACATCCTACAAAAGGGCCTCACTGAGACAGATGCCGGGTGTCAAAGCCATGGCCTCAAGCTCAATGCCAAAAAGTGCATTGTCATCCCCTTTGGTAAAACCTCTGTAGCCATGAACTACAGCATAGGTGGTAGTATACTTAACACTGAAAGTGTGATAAGAGACCTTGGGTCACAGGTGGACAGTGAACACACCTGTGATAATCACATCTCCACAGTAGTCAGGAACTCCTTCTATGTGGCACACCTCATCACAAAAGGTGTTTCATGCAGAATAGAAGAGGACATTGTTCCCCTCTACTCATCACTCACTAGATCCACAATAGAGTACAACACCCCTTTTGCTATGTACCTCACAAGACATCTAGAACAACTGGAAAGCCTGCAGAAATACCTTACAAAGAGCATTAGCAGCCTGAAATACATGCCATACACAGACCGTCTCAAAATGCTCCAGTTGTACTCTCTCGCATATCGCCTACTCAGAGGTAATCTCTGCCTAACATACAAAGCTATGTCAAACACAGAGCTGTTGGACATGCTCCATGTAAAACACTCACAATCCCTCTGATCTTTGGCCCCAAAACCCAGAGTGAAATACAAAAGGAAGGGGTGTATCCATTTACCTTATGGATACTCACACCTTCAGTTTAGTGGCACAGCATGAGGCCTTAGAGACCATGCAAGTGCAACTAACATTTTGCAAAGCTGCTTATCAGATTGTAGTCTGCTACAGATCACCTACCTTGTCTCAGGAACCTCACTCAGTATTCCTGAGAACAGTGGAAAATATAAAGGTCCTACCAAACACCATTATATGAGGAGATTACAACTACCAAAACGCAGACTGGGAGAATTACTCGTGTGCAACGCCCTTTGCCCAATACTTCCTAGAGTTTAAAAACTCAAACGCCCTGGAACAGCTGGTAACCATGCCCACTAGAGGTGACGACATACTGGACCTGATCATCACCAACATGGAGTACCAGTGTTCCACAGCAGAGATAAACCCCTCACTGGCAATATCAGATCATAAAGTAATCACACTGGACATCCACATCCTGCCCCACCCCCACCCCCCAGTCAAGGAAACCACTGTGAAGAAATTTTCAAAAACAAACTGCACACTTCTCAAGACCAAAGTGGAAAGTTCCAAAGCCCCCTTGCTATAGGATAATGCTATACAATCTACAAAATCATTTACAAGTGCATTCTATGAGCATCTACAGGGATGAATGGATCGAGACATCCCAAATAAAACCAAGACCCACTCCTCCAAAAATAAGAAACCAATCTGGTGGTTGTTGCCCATAAATAAGCTATACAACAGAAGGAGGAAACAAACACATGATAGAGCAAATTTCACAAAAGGAAAAGCATCACTGATCATTATTAGGATGAAACAATGATCACTCATAAAATAATCCAAGGCCAGTTTCTAAAGACAAATTGCCAAGGAATGTAAGAATAATAACTGCAAAGCCTTCGTTAGCTATACCAAACATTCAGGTGGCAACTCTCAAATATGCTGTCAGCTACTGCAAAATGGCAAAAAATACACTGAACTAACTGACATTGCCCCCATCCTGGAGGACAATTTCAGTGCAAACTCCCCTCCCATCACCCCCAAAAGAGCCTGTGTCCATCCCAGATGAATGCAGAGCCCCAGACTTCATGGACATGCAGGTAAAAACAGCCCTCTCCAAAGCTAAGAACACAGCATCAATGGGACTGGATGGTGTCCCAGGCTGTGTCTTACACCAGCCCCAAAAGGAACTACACCCTCACCTACATTCACTGTCCAGACTCAACCGTACCACAGGCTATGTACCCAAAGAATGGCATACAGCAACAGTCATCCAGCTCCACAAAGGTGGTGCCACAACAGAACCTGGAAACTATTGCCCTATAGGCCTACTCAGCCTGGTCTACAAAGCTATGGAGGAAATTATCATGGAACCCATAAACAGAGACTTTGGGAACCTCCAGACATTGGACTCTACCCAACTTGGCTTTGTTAAAGGCAAATCCTGCCTCCTAAACCTAGTTGACTTCTTTGAAACAGTTACCAAGGACACAGATGGAGGTGAAAGTAGTCCACACAGCCCACCTGGACCTCACTAAGGCCTTTGACACCATTCCCCACTCTGGCATCATGGACAAGCTTACCAGCTTGAACATTAACACCTATGTCACAGGATGGGTGGCCAACTGGCTCACAGATCAAACACACATGTTCAGAGTTGCGGGTGCCATGTCCGACTCTAAACCAGTCACAAATGGCATCCCACAGGTTTTGGTCCTGAGACCCCACCTGTTCAGTACATACTGCTCAGAGGTACAGGCAAGCATGGGAGGAGTATGGCTGAACTTGTTTGCAGATGACTGCTAACTGTGGTCCATAATCGACTCTACAGCTGACACAGACATCCTCCAGAAGGATCTTATAAAGACAGATACCTGGTGTCAAAGCAATGCCCTCAAGCAGGATGCCAAAAAATGCATAGTCATCCTCTTTGGATAAAACAAAGTGCACACAAATTACCACATAGGTGGTAATCCAGTATGTATGAAGAATGTAATTATGGCCCTGGGGACCCAGGTAGATAGTAAACTCTCCTTTGATGATCACATTGCCAAAGTGTTTAGAAATTCCTTCCAGGTAGCCCACCTAATGTCACCTAATGTAACCCACTTTGTCTAGTCTGATGATGTCACCATTCTACAAATATACCTGTGGAAAGAAGAACGCCCAGTAATGTGTATTGTGTGTTGTGTAAATGCGTACTGCTGTAGTATCATAAAGAAGTTAGGTAGGAGTTTGAATCCTGCACTTAACAACTGTGTGTGTGTGTGTGTGTGTGTGTGTGTGTGTGTGTGTGTGTGTGTGTGTGTGTGTGTGTGTGTGTGTGTGTGTGTGTGTGTGTCCTTGGAGCAGTGCAACCTTTTTGGTGAGTACTAAAATACCTTAGAAGTGGTATACTTATCTTTGTCAAGTCTGATGATGTCACCGTCCTACAAATATATCCGTGGAAAGAAGAATTCCCAGTAATGTGTATAGCGTGTCACATTAATGCGTACTTCTCTAGTATCAAAAAGTAGTTTAGGTAGGGGTTTGAATCCTGCACTTGTCAATTGTATGAAAGTGTGTCTCTCCATGGAGAGGAGCAACCTTTTTGAAGACTACTGAAACACCTTAAAAGTGGTATACTCATCTTTGTCAAGTCTGATGGTGTCACCATCCTACAAATATACCTGTGGAAAGGAGAACTCCCAATAAAGTGTATAGTGTGTTGTGTTAATGCACACTGCTCTAGTATCATAAAGTAGTTCATAGGTTCATAGGTTCATAGGTTGGTACTAGCCTATCAGCCCTAGGGCCTATACAAGCCTAGCCATAACAATTCCCTGGCTATTTCTTCCCACATTATTTACTTTCCTGGACCCCTGTCTAGCAGGGCGACTGACATGATCCCTGGGGTGAATTTCCTTTCTCCCATCCAATCGTCAAGGTTCCTCTTGAAGAGGTCCAAAGAGGCACTCTGCTTGACATGTATGGGCAATCTATTCCAGAGTCTGGGGAGTCTCTGGGTCAGGAACCTATCCCTCCAACATGTTTTGTTTATTGTGATGACAAGGTTTAGATCCCTGGAGCGTGTAGCTCTGAGGGATTGGGATTTCTTTAAGTGTAGCATGTCCAACAGCTCTGGGTTTGACATGGCCTTCTATGTTAAGCAGAGATCGCCTCTGAGTAGACGATATGCGACAGAGTATAGCTGGAGTTTTTAAGGCGGTCAGCGTAGGGCATCTGCTTTAGGCCTGTGATTCTTTTAGTGAGGTATTTCTGAGGCCTTTCCAGTTGTTGCAGATGTCTTGAGAGGTACATACCAAATGGGGCGTTGTATTCTATAATGGGTCTAATGAGGGATGAGTACAGTGGGACAATGACCTCCTTTTTTCTGGATGAAAAGCCCTTCGTGATGAGGTGTGCTACATAGAAGGATTTCCTGACTGTTGTGGCGATGTGGTTATCGAAGGTGAGACCACTGTCCATGTGTGTCCCTAAGTCTCTTATCACACTTTCTGTGTTTAGTGTACTGCCACCTATATGGTAATTCATGGATACATGTTTTTCCCAAAGGGATAACAATACATTTCTTGGCATTGAGCTTGAGCCCATGGCTCTGGCACCAAGCATCTGTTTCTGTAAGGCCCTTTTGTAGAGTATCCACATCATTTGGGGATTCAATAATGGCTCCCAGTTTGCAGTCATCTGCAAACTTTGTTAGCCAGAGTCCCTAAGTGTTGACCTGTACTTCAGAGAAGTAGATGCCAAACAAGAGCGGCCCCAGGACTGAACCCTGAGGTACTCCACTTGTCACTTGTCTGGAGCTGGATTTGGAGTCGGCTACTTTTACAGTGTGGGTTCTATCAGTAAGCCATTTAGCAACCCATTGGGTGACATAGGGATTTATGCCCAACTTAGTAAGTTTATCTATGATTCCAGAGTGGGGGATGGTGTCAAAGGCCTTGGAAAGGTCTAGATAGGCTGTGTGGACCACCTTACCCTTGTCCATGGCTCTGGAGACTGATTCAAAGAAGTCAATCAGGTTCAGGAGACAAGATCGGCCCTTCACAAACCCAAACTGGGTGGGGTCCAGTGTTTGAAGGTTGCCAATGTCTTTGTTTATAAGTTCCATGATAATACTCCATGGCCTTGCAGATAAGGCTTGTCAGACTGATGGGACGGTAGTTTCCGGGATCCAAGGTGGATCCCCTTGTGGATTGGGATAACTGTAGCTCTGCCACTCAGTGGGCACGAAACCTGAGGTGAGGCTATGATTAAACATGATACTTAGGTGAGGTGCCAGTTCATATTGTAGTTCATGTAGTACACAGCCGGGATGTCATCTGGTCCCATGGATGCTGTATTCTTGGCTTTAGAGAGTGTGTTTTGTACCTGTGTGGCCGTTATTACTGGAATTTGGCAATCTTCGGTATTGAGATGGGCCATTTAGGGTGAGAGTGGGGTGAAGTTGGCACTGAATCGATCTGCCAGGATATTGGCAATATCCTTGGATCAGTATATTTAATGCCATTCTGTTTTAGCTCAGAGCAGATCTGAGCATTGCCATTTAGATTCTTGGCATAATTATAGAATGCTTTGTGGTTGTCTTTGGAATCTTTGGCAATTTTATTTTCGTAACTAGTTTTGGAGGATTTTATGAGGCATCTCAGTTTCTTACTGAGGCTAGTAAGGAGTTTTTGCATCCTGGGATTTTCCTCTTTTCTGCAAAAGTTTCTTCCTTTTGTTGTAAAGTTTGTTTATGGCAGGGGACCACCAGATTGGCTTCCTTTTTGGATGAGAGCATTTTGGTTCTATTTGGGATGGCACGATTCATGCATGAGTGGATGTGCTCGTACAGTGCCATAGTGTAGGATTCAGCAGTTGAACTTTCAGTTCCCGTCTGCATGGGTGTCATGAAGTTTGTCACTTCTGACTTGAGTAGATGAAGTTGGCTTTGGAGAAGTTTTTTATGGTGGTTTCTTTACTGGGGGTGGGGTGGGATGTGGATGTTAAGGGTGATTAGCTTATGGTCAGACCTGACTAATGAGGGGGGTGACCATAGGTATGGAGCATTGATTTCCCATGTTGGTAATGACCAGGTCTAGGATATTGGAGCCCCTGGTGGGACTATGGATTAGTTGATCCAGGGCATTGGAATTTATGAATTCTAAGAACCGTTGCGCAAAGGTGTTGGGACATGAGTAGTTTTCCCAGTTAATGGCAGGGTAGTTAAAATCACCCAGTATTAGGGTGTTTGGTTCTATCTTAATATTTTCCAGTATGTTTAGAAAGGTGTAGGGAGAATCTTGGGGTATGGTGGGGGATCTGTAGCAAGCTACAATTTGGATTGCAGTCTTACCTAGTGTTAGTTGCACTTGGAGAACTTCAGACACATTGTGTTGGGCAACTAGCCTGGTGGTGTGAATATCCTTGGTGAATATTGACACTCCTCCACCTTTAGTGTTTCGGTCCTGGTTTGGTGGCCGAAAAGTGTGGTAAGAGTTGTAGCCTGATATTGCAGGGGTGCTCTCTGGAGCCTTGAACCAGGTCTCAGTTACTGCACAGATATCGATGTTCTCCATTTTTAGGAGTGCCTCGAGAGAGTGCATTTTGAGGTTTAGACTTCTAGCATTGAGTAGCATTACCTTCAGATTTTGCATGCTTGTACCTGTTATGGTGGTGGTTTTGTCCTTTGAAGTTTGCCTAAAAAAGGCACTATAGGGGTGGCAAGAGCCTTAGCCAGTAACCTGAATCCCAGGGGCAACAGGTGCAGACCATCTCTGGCAAAGCATCTTGGTCTGTCAATCATGTCATCCCAGGCAGACAGATACTGGATCCCCTTTGAATGACACCATAAGCTTAGCCAATTGTTGAAGTCAATCATTTTATCCTTATATTGTGGTATCATTCTGGGCGAAGGCAGGATGCTACTCAGGGCTAGTGTCATACCTGCCTGGGCCACATGATCAGAGAGCTCTTCCATGTCTCTTTTCATGTAGTCCAGGGAGGTACGTCTCAAGTCATTCACTCCAACATGGACAATGACAGAGTCATATTTGTACTTGTTGTGGAGTGACTTGAGTGCATGCGTTATGTGGCTGATCCTGGCACCCGACAGGCAGCTGACTGTAATTTTCTCCTTATTCAACCTGGTGAGAGGGACATCAGTGTGCCGGACTATAGAGTCACCTATGATTAAAGTGTTAGGTACATTGTCTTGCCTTAGGGGCTGTTGCTGGGTGGCACACTGGTGTTGTGAACTATGTGACACATTGATTGTGATTGGTGTTTGTTTGCGTTTCAGCTTCAGAGGTCTTTGTTGCTTGGGCAGGTTACAGTTAAGGGCCTCTGCATATGTGGATTTAGTGTTGCTATATGTGGGTGTTGGTGGTGCGGGTTTAGAAGGGCTATGTGTTGCTTGAGGTGTAGTGTGGGTGTTAACCTTCTCCTCTTGACTGTTTAGCACAATCTTGGGTGGAGAGAGCTTTGCTTCCATTTTGGCTATGTAAGTGCATCTCTCACAGGTTGTAGTGTTGGGTGGTAGGAGGAGAGGGTTGTCTGTGTACATGAGGCAATTGCTGCATTGCCCCAGTATGCCCAGATTCACCAGGTGGACAGGAGAAATCACCGGAAGCTGACCCTTGGACATGCCTGGTTTGGGGCTTTTTTTTTTTCTTTGTAAAGTATAGGAGCTGTTTCCTTAGCAAGGTACTTTGCAATTATAGTCTGTTTAGTGCCTACTATTAATTTCTCCTTGTTAACAAGGAGAGTTCAGTGGTTGTATGAGTTTAAGGCTTCCTAGTGCTTTCCAGCAGGTATTAGAAAGTGCTAGTCACAGGGATGCTTACAGGTAAGATTGAAAAGAATGCACTCTGCAGTGTGCACTAGAGAAGTTAGATGTGAAAGTAGGTAACTTGAGTTTTACCTGTTTAAAAAGTTAAGGTTTAGTGGTGAGTTACTATTTTTAAAACAGCAAGATGGACTGAAAGGGGTGGTCACTTTTGTATTTTGGTACTATGAAATACTGTAGGATGGCCAATAAATTTAAATAATTGAAGGGGTGGGATTTCAAAAGTGATGATTTTGTGATTACTCACATAAGCCAGTGAAAGTAGAGAGAAATGAGATATATGGTCAGATTAACATAAGAGGCGGGCAACTAGAAAGACAGTGGTATTTAACAAGACAACTTAAATGGGTGGGAGGGCGGAAAAAAAAAATTCTGCCTGACTCAGAACAGAGTAATTAGTTAGTAAATAGTAAATAGTTAGGTAAGAGTTTGAGTCCTGTCCTTGGTAACTGTGTGCTCCACATGTGTGACATTAGTGATCAATGTGACTTTTGTTTTTACTACTGTATGCCATATCACAATGACAACAGTATGTGCATTACACATGTCAGGTAGCTGTGTGGCAAATACATATACATAAATGTGACCTCAATTATTTCATAGGTGGGAACCCTGCTTTCTCCATGAACACATCTGTTATATTTGCCAGAGTGTGCTGCCACTTTCCAGACCTTAGGTCACATCTGTATGCTTGTAACAAGCCTAGCCACTGCAGTGATCCCTGGCCTACGTCATCCGTTTCACATACACTCATTACGGTTTCTATTGAATAGTGTGAGTGAGGGTTTATGCCTGAGGTATATTTGAAACCTGTTCAAAAGCAGCAAAGTCTGTCAAAGATGGCTAGTTATTATAGGTGTGCAACAACCTTTGTGGATATGTATGCAGACCCCTTATTGCTTATGTGATCCACAGAGGGATTTCCAAAACCCTTTGGAAATGTGATTATAAAAGGAGAGATGATGTAACACATGGCTCTATGTATACATCAGTACCAGTTCAACATTTTGAGGGCTACTAACTATGTGGTACTCTGGGGATACTATGTTTTGTAAAAGTGGATGACTATGCTTTATTTGGCTTATAGCTTTACATCATGAGTTTGACACCAGTTATCTGTCTGTATGATACCCTTTTGGAGGATGTGTGCGTCATCTGGAGAATGCATTATAGCCCACAGTATGCATTGCCAAACATGGCCAGACATATCCCTACCATGTTTGTTTGTACCTAAGAAAGCTATATGGCAAACAGGAGTAGTCCCAGGACTGAGTGCAGGTGAATACCACTGGTTACTGGCATAGAATAGTACTTGAAGGCTGCAAATGTTACGGTGTGTTCTACATCTGTGTGTCAGTTGTCAAGACATTTTATTTTTATTTACTTATTTGCATTTGTTTAACCAGGATAGTCCACTGGGCTCGAAGAACCCGTTTTCAATGGAGTCCTGGGGAGAAAAGCTCCACATACAGATTAAACAAAGATGAGGATATACATATACATTACATGGGGTTAAACACTGAGAAAAGCTCCACATACAGACTACACAAAGATGAGGATATACATATACATTTGATGGGGTTAACATTGTACAGTTTATGTAATTAAACATGCAGAGACAGCTAAAAACACAGATAATAAGAATAACAATATATCTATATATATTTTTTTTTGAGCAGAGTTAGAGTAGTATACAGGTAGGCCATGAGTAATGCTACCTGGTGTTTAGACAGTCAGAAGAGAAAAAGTTACTAGAGTAAATAGTAGGTTATGAAGGGTGAGAACAGGAGCGTTCCCATGTGGAGGTTAGATAAGAGTGGAGTGATTTTTTAAAGGATGGGAGGCTTGTAATGGTACGAAAAGAGGGAGGAAGGGAGTTCCATAAGCATGCTAGTGAGAAGGACAGGAGGTTTTGTCCAGGAGGGTGGAGGGGTCTATGAATTTCTATGAGGTTTTGATTGTTTGATCTTAGATGTCTTTGTGTGTGGTGCATTTTAAAGGTAGAAGAGAGTGAGGGGCAGAGGGATGGCTGGAAAATCAGTTTGTGAGCATATGTGAGTTGGGTATATGAGAGGTAGTTGGGTAGTTCTAACCATTTCAGTTTGTGGAGTGGTTCACAGTGGTGTGTTCATGATTTGTTAGAAGTGGCAAATTTGGCAATTTTATTGTAACAAGAGGATAGTTTGGTTTTGAGGGAAGATTGTAGGTTAGTAAGAAGGGGTGCTCCATAGAGAAGGGAGGGTAAGAGAAATGTAGTTGAGAGAGTAATCTTGGTAGCTCAGCTGAGGAAACGATTATGACGGTAGATCATGCCATGTTTTTCGTGGGTTTTATTTATGTTTTGTAGTAGATGGGAATGGAATTTAAGCTTGTCATCAATTTGGACTCCTAATAGTTTGGTTTCTGATACAAGCTCAAGGGGGATGTTATTTTGGCTGTAGATGGAGAATGATTTACGATCGATGTTAGTAGTTTTTGAAGGAGTAAATATCATGAGGTTTTTTTTAGCAGCAGTAAGAGCTAGATGGTTGTCTTTCATCCAATTTTCAGTGGTGGGGAAGGCATCCTGGGTAAGCTTTAGTAGAGTTGGTATGGATGAGGCAGTGCAGATGATTGTGGAATCATCTGCATATTGAATAATATTAGCCTGAGGGATAGCATGGTAAAAGTCATTAATGAAAATATTAAAGAGAAGGGGGCCCAGAATGGAGCCTTGTGGGACACCTGTAGGGGTATTTAGAAAGGAGGAAGTACCTTTTTTCCACTTGACTGCTTGTTGTCTATTGGAGAGATAGCTGTTAAACCAGTTGAGTGAAGTGAGAGAAAGGTTTAGATTAGATAGTTTAGTAAGAAGTAGGTTATGGGGGATAGTATCAAAGGCCTTAGAAAGATCAAGAAGAGTGGTAGATACAATGAGTCCAGAATCTCTAGCTTTATTCACAATTTCAAGGAAGGATAGGAGGGTTGTCATAGTACTATGATGGGGTCTGAATCCATGTTGGGTAGGGGTTAGTAGATTGTTGTCCAAGAGGTGGGGAAGGAGTTGAAGGTGGATCCATTTCTCCAGGACTTTAGAAATGGGAGAGAGGATGGCTATGGGATTGAAAATTGGAGATGTTAGTATTATTTCCACCTTTGTGTAGAGGGATAATGTAAGCTTTTTTCCAGGTTTTGGGGACAAGACCTTCTTGGATAGAGTGATTGACGAGGACACTGATAGGGAGGGCAATGGCATCAGCAGCTATACTGAGATAGTATGAGGGAACGTTGTCAGGGGCATTGGTGCATGGTTTTAATTTCTGTAGGAGTTTTCTTATGGTAGAAGTTGGAGTAGGTTTAATTGAAAAAGGGTGAGGTTTATGTGGGGGTGAATGAGAGAAAGGAGTAGGAGGGGGAGGTTGGTTGTGAGTAGAGGGGGTAGGAGTTGAATTGTTGTGTGTAAAAGAAGAAGTAAGTTTGGAAATAGAGTCTATGAAGAAAGAATTGAATTGGGTAGCAAGATCTATGTCTTGTGAGTCCAGGTTTTAAGAGTTAATTTATACCTGCCCAGAATTTTTGTGGGTTAGTTTTATGATTGTTTTGAAGTTGGATAAAGTAGTTTTGCTGGTCTATTGACATAAGTTTTTTTACTAAGTTACGGATAGTTTTGTATTGATTGAGGTTTGATGTAGATTTGTTTTTCTTGTATTGTGCCTATGTTTTATCTCTGAGTCACATGGCGGTAAGTGTATTTTTTGTTAACCAGGGGGTGGCTTTCCTTTTTATTCTTTTGGTTATTAAGGAAGCATGATTATTTAGGATGTTTAGGAAGATAGTATTAAAGTGGGTTACTGCATTTTTGAGTGGTAGGGTTTTTAAGGGAGTCCAGTTAATAGATTTAAGATTGCTGGAAAAAGCTTCAGGGTTGAAGTTTTTATGGAATCTGGTAGTTATATAGTTGTGAGTAACCTGTAAGGGAGTTGGAAGACGTCTAGTGAAGATGGGAAGATGATCACTGAGGGGGTCAGGAAGGGTTCCACTGTCAGGATAGTTATGGGGATGGGAGATTAGAATCCAGTCTAAGATGTTGCCACTTGAGAAGTCTTTGGATGGCCTAGTTATTGAGTTGATTAGTTGAGAGTATTTGAAAAGATTGATGTTGAGGGAGTGTGTAGGTGACTGTATGGAGGACCAATTAATATTGGTATCTCTCATCATTATAGTTTCATTATGGATGTTACTTGATAGCCAGGAGAGGATGTTTTCAAGTATTGAGATATTATCTCCAGGGGGAATGTAGAGAGAGGCTATACAAATAAATTTGTGTGTATTCAGCTGGAGATGAGCTAGTATTAGTTCTGCATTAAAAAACTGGGGACTGATTTTGTTGTAATGTGTTAGGCATAGGGAGGATGCGTAGAGTAGAGCTACTCCACCACCCTTTTTGTGGGATCTGTCTGATCTAATGATTGAGTAGTTTGGTGGTAATATCTCGGCATCCTTAATGTGGGGTTTTAGCCAGGTTTCAGAAATGGCTATGATGTCAGGTTTGTTATGGAGTACCCATACATGAAGGTTAGGGATTTTGTTTGATAAGCTTTGCGCATTAAGAGATGTGAATAGGATGGATTTAGAATTTGAGGAGGAGTGGTTTGGACCTGGGTTAGGGTGTATATCACCAGATAAAAGAATTGCAGTTAGAAGTTGAGTTAGGAAGAAGAGGTATTTAGGTTGTTTTGTTTGGGTGGAGTGGGTAGAAGGATTAGAGGGAGATAATGGAGAATAGGGAGGGTGTGATGGTTTTATGAGGAAGGATACATTTATAGTGAAAACATAGGTTGTTGCTGAGGGGGTAAAGGTTAGGAGAGATTTGGTTATTGTGATGAGATTTTGATGTGTGGAGATGAAAGGTGGTATGTAAGTGGGTAGAGTGGTTGATGAGAGAAGGTTGTGTAAGAAAGTAAAAATAAGTGAGGCTTAAAAGGAGTAACAGTTGAATTGGGAGGGATGGATATTTTAGAGACATGTTGTGGTGTTGGTGAGGTGTGAAATTGTTTCGAGAAGGATGCAATTGTCTATGGTCAGGCTGTTGAGGTTATGTATACTACCAGAATGCAAACCAATGACAGGCAGTAACAACAGTATCACCCACAGCACAGTGTCAAACTGTGTCATACACACAAGTGAACTCAAGTTCCAAAATGTGTGTAGTATAATGCATACTGGCCACCAATAGAAACTATTGAGTGTTAACACTGTCTAATACAGGGCATGTCACCCTGCCCATGTGTCCAATATGCACGTACATGCAGACAGTGCACCTCAACCTTGTTCACAAATGTACACCTGCAAATCTGTGCTGCACACATCCCACACTTACTGTCCACTCTCTAACACATTCTGACAAAACTACACACATCAGCCAAGTGGTACATGGGCAGACAATACACAATTGGAATAAACACTGGTGTAAACAATACTACATTTATAATTATAGCTTTAATGCATCGTGCCTGCTCAGCTACACCTTCAAGGATATCATTACACTTTACTGCTGACAACATGCTAATATTGCTATTCTGTTATATGGTCACCCTGTGCATCAGCACCATGTTAGCCTGTTCCTGCATCAATGTTACAGATGACAGGAGGTGGCACAGGTTTCATCATATGCACAGGGTGTGTTGTTGGTTTTCCAAAGGCCTACACTGAGCCATACAATCGACATGTGTGTGTGAGGGCCAAGAGTACTGTTATGGGCCAATGAGGATGTAATGTGTGTGGATATGTGTTTGCCCTAGGTGTCTGGTTTATGTGTGTGTCTGCATGCACAAAGTTCCACCATACCATGTGGCTGCCATCTACGGGGATTTGTGGGACAGCTACAGACTGTACTTGGCAGGCTTTACAGATCACCGTCTCTGGCCATGGATACAGAATCTGTGCCTGGCAGGGGTGCTACAGACAGTATCAGGTACTAATCCAGACTGGGTACGATCCTCAGAGGTTGACATATGTCCACTGGATCCAGGTCCCTGCTGAGACTGGCCAGAGCCACGTGCACGTGGTCTTCTAGGACAGTCTATGGACAGACCCCCCCAAAAAAAATTGCTGGGGCTGGTACTGGCACCAAGGGAGCGGCTATGACTTGATGGACATCCACAGCGACTGCCAGCTTATGATGTTGCTGGCATACGACCACATTGACGTCTCAACCACCCCGCACTGTCCTGACACATGGACATGACATTGTGGAGGACATCTAATGTCTCACCCCAACGTCTATCAATGACCTCAGTCTAATTACGTATGGCATCTGCTAGGTCACGGATACTGTCATTTACAGAGGTGTTATGAGCCCTCTGTGCCCTTAGTCCCTGTCTGGTGTACCGCTCCATACATGCCTGTGCCTCCATGACAGCCTGGAACATGCGTGTGGTTGAAAGAGTTGTGGCACATCTACCAGGGGCATGATGACCAGCAGTGCTCTGACGAGAACCCCTGGACATCTGCCTATGTGGTACCGTTCCAGACATCTGGCTATGGCTGCTGTGTCCTGATGCATGTGCCATAGATACCACACTGGCCTGGCCATTGCCGACTGTACACTGTCCCTCTGCTAAGGGCATTGGTGATGATGGATGTACAGGCAGTATGACTGTGTGCATGGATGGGGTGGAGACTTGTGTACTGTCAATTGGTGGCCCAACAGCAGATCCTGACAAACATGCCTGTGCTTCAACACACCTATCCTCATTATCACTATTTGTGTCAGTGACATCAGGTTCCCTGCTGCACTGAACAAGCCCAACCTCAGCACCTGCAAGAGTAAAACAGGAAACGCACTTTAAGACCTGTACATGATGTCAGGACACACAAACACATGACCACATGAACACATGCACGCATACACACATGAACACATGAACACATTCACACATGCACACATGCACACATGAACACATGAACACATGAACACATGCACACATGAACACATGCACACATGCACACAAGCACACATGCACACATGAGCACATGAATACATGCACACATGCACACATGCACACAAATACACTCCTCACTAAAGCAGACACACATGCACACACACACACACACACACACACGCACACACGCACACACGCACACACACACACACACACACACACACACACACACACACACACACACCACCAGCAATCTCAGAACATACTCAATAGCAGTTGATAATGGGGTACAGTATCACAAGCCAGTCATATCACACATGTCAGCATGCAGGACATGTGTTGCTCAACAGCATGCAGTGCGAGTGTAGGCAGTCCTTGTTACTAACAGTATACATGGCTTTGATGGATGTGTTTTGTTGTTCGGTGATTGGCCTCCCCCTGGAACACAATGTATACATGGACACAACATTTCTGTGCAAGTATTAAAAATTCTTTAATGTACTGTGCACCATCTCTCACAGGTATACATACCATGGCTGGATGTGTATCTGTGTGTCACATAGATATCCAATTCTGATTAGAGCGTCTGTGTCTTTAGCAAATAATTTTGGACACAGTTTTAGCTCATGCATGATGTGTATACACACAAGATCAGTGGTGCATGTATAACTGATGGAATACCATTGGTCCACATAGCCAATGTACAGTAGTTATGGTGGGTGTAGATCATATTGTGGACATGCCAGTGTCATCCATGAGATGGCATGCTAAAACACAAATGCATATTTAAACATCACACATACCCAATGTGTGTCATATGACCTAGCCACTCAATAGCATTATAAGACATATATGTGTCGGTTGTGTAAATGGTGATTGCTATGCATATTGTTTATAGGTGCATATGTTTGCACACACACAACTTTGAGGTGCATAGCAATGAAAGCTATGTGTAGTATTGTGGTTACAATAACTGGATGGGGTGTAGTACCATAAGCCATCATCATGAAGCATCATGTGGTCACTCAAGGCTACAAATGTGTCCCACACCACCACCTATCATGCTGTACCAGAACTGCACTACCATGGCTACATTCACCATTTCACAGCCAGTTGTTACATGGGTTTGTAAGGAGGCCAATAAGGAGCATTGCCTAACATGAATGTGTTGTGTGTTGCAGTGTGTTTCACTGCCCCATGACAGGCCTCTACCCCTCAGGTATATTATGTATGCTGTATGGATGACATTTGGGAAACTGGAGTGTGACTTTACAGAGGGTTTGTGAATACTTCATGTGTAGCATGTTAACATGTTCTGTGTATGACATAGTTGTGTATGTTGTGTGCATGCGTTTCGACTCTGCCTATCCAATGGTCACTACAGTGTAGCCACATTTGTTTGAGATGGTCTGTGTATTGCATGTGTTTGAGGCAGATAATCACATTACTGAGATGTGCTAAGTCTCACAGCAAACATGCACAGCATGCATTATGCGTAGGTGTGTTACATGTGTACATGGCCTACACCTTAACTATGACATGCACTTTTTATTTGCAATAATAAATGTAGAGCACACTCACCAGCATGTGTCCGCTGCCTTGCTGTCACACCAGATTGACCTAAATGGATATGAGACAGTTTGTCAGTGTCGACAACTGCGGCATTGCTACTGTGGGTTTGCAATCTTACAGTAGTACAACAGTTTACATTCACAGGCCTACAGATTATGTTCCAAATGATCAGTATTGCACAACAACAGGCTCCACATCTTCTAACTACACAGTACACATCTCACATATGCATGAACTATCAATAGAGGTAACAGTAGTCTACCTGCATGCTCCATGTGTTCTTGCTGGGTGACCCCAACCTCCAGCAAGGTAAATGTCTGCTGTTGTTGTTGTTGGGCAGGTGCCGCCAGGCTCAGGAGCAGCTCCTCCACTCTGGTGAGGGGGGGTGTTAACCCCACCACCTGTTGCAAACTGTTGTCTATGGACATCAGAAGCACGCTGCCAGACACGTCTCAGTAAATCACTGCAGTGATGGTGTACCTGCTCATATGTCCGGTTATGCATGCCTATGTCATTTGCCCTCCGGACAACATCTTGCCACAGTGCAGTACGCTCATGCTGGTCTTGGCTGGTTCTCGAGAATAGTAGGCTGTAGTGCTGAATCAGACAGCTGGTAATAATGTCATCCTCAGCACTATTGTAGCTGGGATTACGATGGTGGGCCATGATCCCTGGAAGGCAAAGAAAAAAATATGTCTGAGCAAGTCATATGGCACACTTAACATTATACAGTACAGATATCACTGAACTGCCATATATAGCAACCTATTAGCTGACTGAGATTAAACACTTTCAATACCACTTATCTGTGCTCACCCCACAACTGCTTGAAAGTGTCTGGCATGCTCTATATAATAAACCATGTTCTGCACAGCAACAAAATAAAATCACTATATAAGACTATACAACAGTACATGGCACACTGTATGCGACACAATGCACCACCTAGCCACAGAAGGTATAGATCAATTGAATGCATAAAGAAATATGTCATCCATTGCAATGTTTGTAAAGTCCAGTTACAGTATTACCATTATACCACACAACTTGGTGATGGCAAACCCGTGGCCAAAATATGTGCACAATTGTGGATATATGTGGCATACTGCTGTAGTAAACAATACATGTTCTAGATACACAGTTATATCTTGTAACACACATATGACAGAGGACATGTTACAGGCATACCCACACACGCATCACACAATTACAAGACAAAAAGGTATGGCAACCCAGATAAGCTTTACGTGTGTACCATACAGTACTGTGTCAGTACTTACAAAACCTTAAACCTGAGGAATGTAATCTGTGAGGACTACAGGGACCACACAAAACAGTGGTTCCAAGCAGTGTGGACATACACCATACTTTGCTGTTTAGGTCTACAGCTTCAAGTACTACTACAGTTCATACAGGATTTGGATTCAACATCAGTACCAATCAATAAGCATACATGTAATGCTTTAGCCTCCAATGACACACCCCAATTAACACCAAGGGACTACATCAGACTGTATGCCATAGTACTTTATCTGCCTAGCAACAGCATACACAGCTTTTGCTGGAATCAATGCAAGGGCACATAATACCATGACAGAAAGTGTTTCCCACTAAGCTAAACCACAAATACACATCTTTGACACATTCACCAACACATTGACCATCACACTCAGTCAACTTTACATAGAATCTATTGCAACAAGTAGATGTGGGTGTGTATGACTATATATGACTCTCTCTCTCTCTCCCTCTCTAGATATATATATATATATATATATATTTTATATATATATATATATATATATATATATATATATATATATATATATATATATATATATATAAATATATATATATACACACACACACATCCATTGGTGTACATATACATATACATATAGGCACATATACAGTCCACCTTTCATGGTGGGAATATCAATTATACAAAGGATGTGAGGTATACAGTAATGTAATAATATTGCACAGTCTTGTGAGAAATACATTGAAAGTGTTCTCAGCCCAGGTAGCTGAAGCAGGCCTCACTGGCTGCAACATTGCAAACTGAACAAAACACACGCAGTGTTTAACCACCACATATCATATCCCAGCACTGTATGCTGTCTTGTTTGTCACACACTAAAACCTACATACAAATATGCACAAAACAACCTTCACCAACATATATATGTCCACCCTTCACAAACAGTTGCAATATGTCCCTTGCTCTATGCACATATACAGATGTTAATATATATGACACATATATATATCTCCGTATGTGTGTGACATACACACACAAGGTCCACATTGTTGTAAGTCCCTGGACCTCACAGCTGAACTGTTGGGCCTTGCTGCAATATGAACAGGTGCCACATGTGAACACTCAGTAACATTAAAGGGGGTATATATAGCTACAAATGCTAGATTAGCATACTAACCTGGTACAGCAGTTGTCACTGCTAAGATAAACTTTAATATGACTACCATGCATGTGTTACTCTGTCACAACCATGTTTATATAAATGTTTGCGCTAATCCCCCAAACAGCCAATGTCCACATTACTGTACAGAACACAGTGAAGCACAGCTTCATTTATCTTCAGGAAGCATTAGAGAAGGCGCACAGGAAGGAAACATTGTTCCTAGGCAAGACACGAATGCAGCAGGGGAGCGTTCTACTGTTAACAGTGCAACTAACGCTGATAACAGTATTCCTAGCATGGCTGGTTTCCTGGAACATAAAGATTTTTTTGTTAATTCAGTGAACGACCAGAGTGGACTTAATCAACATTGTAATGTGAGTAGCTTAACAGTTTTGTTTAGTTCTTTTGATCAAAAGCTATTCAAGTGTCGTAAACTTCAGCTTGAGGTTGCTTATTTAACTGAATGCTTAGATAAGAAAATCATCCCTAAAGGGCTTAGACAGTGGCGATACCTTGTGGGATTAATTGCTGAATCTGCATTCCATTTGGAACTTCTGGCATTATTTGACAGGCAAGCGGCTGAGTTTATTAAAGCTCTGGTTAATTTTTATAATACTGAAATTGCTACCATTAAAACAGAGCTTGAAATTTTGGAACACTCTATTTGTAGGGACCATAGTTTTAGACAGTATAAATACGATTATTGTAGGATTTATTCAAGCATTGACGCTACTATCAACAAACTGTTAGCAACTAAAAAGAAAAAAATTGATAGAGATGTATTAGCATACGCTCAAAACAAGGCATACCCTGCCCCCCCTCCAGTTACACACATGGACGTAATCCAAGACAACATGGGTTTTAGGTCTGAGAATGTCCCTATTAATAACAATAATAATGGTACCAACGAGGTTATTTATTCTAATTCCCATTTAGAAGAACTTTTGTGTAGAAGTGAAAGAATTAGAAATAACCAACCACAAACTAATAACCATCAGGTGAATGATGGCAATGGTCCTAATCCATCACATAACAACCAGGTTTTTCAAGTGGGCAGGGAAATGAATCACAACAATTTGAACAATCAGCCAAACCCAAGACAGCAGGGGAATTGGAGAAACAATCGGAGGAACAAGAGGGGGAGATAACAGCAACTGTATCTAATGAACCGAACATTCTACTTAGTACGCATAGTGACTTTAAAATTTTCAGCTATACTGCTTTAACGGTTGATCAAAATATGGTGGATTTTTTTGCAAAAGGACTTTCTTTCGTTCCACATCAACAAATTAATATTGTTAAAATGATTGTTGATCTCAAAATGTATGTACATAAATTGAAATTGGCAGTACTTATGGGAACTAACTCTACACTTGTGAATTCTTTAAGGGTTTCTAGTGTGTTTAACTCCTCCCTTGTGCCCACATTAATGTTATTTGAAAAAATGTGTGAGATAGATTTAAGAAGATTATTAGATCAAAATGCTCATGTAAAAACACTGCACACTAATGTCACCATTGAGGAGAAACAATATATTGAATTGATAAATGATTCTGGCATTTGAGTGATGAAACCGGACAAGGGGGAGGGGGGCTTAGTGTTCATGAAGCAGTCCACTTATATTAGTAAGATGCGTGAACATATGAATTCTGAAGTATACACTCCTGCTAGTTTAAATCAGATCCATACCACATATCGTTGTATTAGAAGCTCCCTCGATGATCTATTTCTGGAAGGGTCTATTGACATAGACACCATTCAGTATCTTTCAATGTCAGCACATAGAATCCCCAGTATTTTTGGGGCCCCTAAACTACACAAAGACATTAAGGACCCACCTTTTAGACCAATTGTTGATGGTAGGGTTTCGATTACATTTGCGTGAGCAAAATTCATTGACAGCATTCCAAAACCCCTCATTTATCAGGAAACACAAATATGTCGTGACTCATGGAGCTTCTTGGAAAACATTAACAACTTGGAGTATAAGGATAATAACACTTTTGTTACCATTGATGTGAAAGGTTTATATACGGTAATCCCTCACCAATCGGGCATTGAATGGGTGAGAGAATTCATGTTGTTCAAGAAGGTAGATCTTGATAAAATATGCTTGATCAAAACCCTTTTAGATCTAATTTTGTCTAACAATTACATCATGTTTGACAAAAACATTTTCTTGCAGAACAAGGGGGTGGCCATGGGGTCTCCCTGTGGCGCTAGCTTCGCCAATAGTGTCATGGCATATTGGGAACATAACTTCTTGTTTACTGACAGTGAGTTTTAAGAAAATGTATTATGGTATACCAGATACCAGGATGACATGTGCCTGGTATGGCAGGGTGACATCAATTTAATTGAAGGATTCATACAGCATATCACAAATAAAACTGACTTTCTTGAATTTACTTATGAAGTAAGGGTTGATAGTATAACATACTTAGATGTGGAACTGAGCAATGATAGGTATAACAAGCAGTATAAAGCTTCCATTTATAGGAAACCCATCTACTCCATTGCATTCTTGTATTACACTAGTGAACATCCTCACCATCAGAAGAAAGCAGTTGTTAAAGGCCAGATGGTGAGGGCTGCAAGGATGGTCACTGAGGATGTAGATTTTGACTCGGAATGTGAAAAGCTAAAGTCCATGTTCCTGAGTAGGGGGTATCCTATTAAATTACTTCTTGAGATATTAACAGAAGTAAAAAACAAGAGATCAATTGATTTGTTTAAACCAATTTTGTCCAGTAGGGCTCATGCGGATGATGTTGCTTTTAATATTAGTCTAATTACACGACAGAATGATACAATTGTCGAGGAAGACAAACCATTACATCTCAGTTTCTTGTCCACTTTTTCATCTAATACTATAAGAGTCAAGGAGATTTTTATTAAAAATTGGGCAGTTATTTTGGAAGAACCATCTATCTGTACTAAGCTAGGCATCAGACCTCACTTTACTTTTAGGAGAGGTCTGAATCTTAAGAATATGTTGGAGAAGTGTAAGAAAAATAATCAAGGACAGAACCAACAGACATATAAAGCTATGTGCAAATGCGGGCATTGCACACAATGCAAGTACATCCAGGTGACTACTATTGTTAACATTAATCTCAAGGAGTACACAATTAACGGCTCCTTTAATTGTGAGTCTAAAGCTGTTATGTATGTAGCATGCTGTCAAGTTTGTCCCTCATTTTATATAGGGAAGACCGAGCGGAAACTAAGAGAGAATATACGAGCACTACTATGCAGTTAGTAAAGGGGATGTCAACAATGCTCTTGCTAGACATATTTTGCAATTCCCAACTCATGAGTTTTTATTTTTAGTTGTACATCAGACATCTTTAGATCTGAGAGGGGGGCCTTGGCAACTTGTATTAGAACAGAATGAGTTGTATTGGCAAATTCAAACTGCTGCATATATCTTTCCCGGTTTAAATGATTATGTTTCCATTAAAAGTGTTTTAGAATTGAAAGCATTAAATCGATAAACTATTAATTTCATATATAAGTTTACTAACATAATATACATATGGTGTTTTAATTAAGGTATGCACAATTAACCAGTTTTTATTCATATATCAATTTTTATCTATATAGTATTTCAATAATGTTTAGATAGTTGTTTGTGACTAGCATGTAGTTACTACATTTATTTTAATTGATAATATAAATTCATATGTTACAATTTTTACATTTATATTTACATATACACATAAAATATATATATAGGTTCTTGCATTCTCTTCAGGATGTTATATTATTTATTACTATTTGTTTATTAATAAAATTTTTTGTGCCATCTCTGGTAAGGTTATCAAATGTAATATTGACCACTGTAGATTTTTCTAATTAATTCCTAGTAGCATTCATTATGTAATTCAATTTGATATATATTTTTAAAAAAAAGTTTTGTGAGTTTAACATGGTTTATAGCATGTTAACATTGTTTGTTTATCAAGAGAGATTTTTATTATTATCATTAGTTATTTAAATAATGTATTTCATTTATTCATTGATTAATTGATTGATTTTATAGGGTAAATTATTAACTAATTGAGTAACAGGAGTATATATATATATATATATATATATATGCATTGTTGGAGGTTGCTCTTGATCTGAAGAAGGTGGATTATTTGTACCACCAAAAGCGCTTACCAAATAAACGGATTTGTTGCAGTGACGATAACGCAAATTTTATTAGCTTTTTACTAGCTTTCTCCTACCACTCCACTTGCTTCTTTTTCATTTAAGTGGTTTTTGGTCTTTTTCGGTTATACATTAATGTAATAATATTGCACAGTCTTGTGAGAAACACATTGAAAGTGTTCTCAGCCCAGGTAGCTGTAGCAGGCCTCACTGGCTGCAACATTGCAAACTGAAGAAAACACACACAGTGTTTAACCACCACATATCATATACCAGCACTGTATGCTGTCTTGTTTGTCACACACTAAAACCTACATACAAATATGCACATAACAACCTTCACCAACATATATATGTCCACCCTTCACAAACAGTTGCAATATGTCCCTTGCTCTATGCACATATACAGATGTTAATATATATGACACATATATATATCTCCATTTGTGTGTGCCATACACACACAAGGTCCACACTGTTGTAAGTCCCTGGACCTCACAGCTGAACTGTTGGGCCTTGCTGCAACATGAACAGGTGCCACATGTGAACACTCAGTAACATTAAAGGGGGTATATATAGTTACAAATGCTAGATTAGCATACTAGCCTGGTACAGCAGTTGTCAATGCTAAGCTAAACTTTAATATGACTACCATGCATGTGTTACTCTGTCACAACCATGTTTATATAAATGTTTGCGCTAATCCCACAAACAGCCATTGTCCACACTACTGTACAGAACACAGATAACGTGGATCAGATGTTTGACATTTAATGCTGAGCTACATATTTCACAGTTATGTCCCACTGCACACAGCTACACACTGAATTGTCCATGGCAGTAGTTAAGCAGGACAACTGTGCATAGATACATACTGCTGGCACATATGAATGGTTCACATTATGCAGAGTACTCTTCAAAAACATCTACTACATGCCAGTAAATACATATCTGTTACATACCTTTCCTTTGTATGAGTTGGTATTATTTATTTTCCGTTTTCCTTTTGCTTTTCACTGTCTCTCTCTCTCTCTTTCTCTCTCTCTCTCTCTCTCTCTCTCTCTGTCTCTCTCTCTCTCTCAGTCTCTGCAATAGAGTGATTGAGTTTGTGGGCAGCAATTACAGCCTGCTTTTATAGGTATTTGCACATGTGCATGTGATGGCCTCTGCACCAATTGGTGGCCACCATTTGCTAATTGCATGCAGCCTGCTGTGTGGTAATTGTAGTAAACACTGTCATAGCAACCAAATGCTATAAATTGCTAACTCAGGTAGGCATAGCCCTTTCAGCTTTCCAAAATGGGGATCATGCTTGTTTGCTGTGGACATTGTTGTTTAGGTAAGAAGGTTGGTATAGTTCTTATATCTGAAGCCAAGGGTGTAGCCAGTGATTTGAATGTTGTACTCAGACCTGAATGTTGCTGCTTCCAGTACACACTTGTCAGTGTAGAATTGTACTCACACCTCCAAATGCTAACACAAGATACATGGGAGTATGTACTTTCTTTTCTAATTATACAATTTACTGCCATACAAAAGTCGTTATTGAGATGTATTCTTTTGGCACATGAACTGTTTGTGAACTCCTATACTGTGAATATTAATTTACCCACTTCTGAACAGTTTGTGCTTTTTTAGTGTTGACATTAGCACAGGCTGCTAAAGAAAACTGGACACATTTCAGTACTGAGTATGCCTACCTACATTCTTGGTAGACCCTGAACACACAGGTATATTGTACATTTGGGTAGGGGTGCAGAAGTACAGAGAGCATTATGTATTATTGTGTGAATTTTATCTTGCTGAACTTAAAGGGTTGCTGTGTACCTGTTAGTTTATCAAGGCAAGTAGTCTGTCTGCGTAGCTCCCAACTGTGGAACTATCCAGATGGTAGCCAGAGGTTAGCCTGTTATTCTTTGTTTGTGCACCACACCGGTCTTTTCAGCACTGGAACAATGGCATTGTCACAGTTGGTTGCTACCAGTACATGGCTACATCCTTTGGTATTTCAGTGTTGTACTCCTACATAAGAGTATGCTTCTGGAACTCCTTCCAAAGCTATTTGCACAGTGTGTAACAGCAGAAAAGCTGATATGTCTGTGTGTTTCTGCCTCTGCCAGGTCCCACAAACACCCAGGTACATATTTGAACAGACTCAGGGAAAAGTAGGTAAAAGTGAGGTACACCTTTAAAATATTCGAGACATTATGTTGAGACTTTGAGAGAACCAGTGCATATGGATTAATACACCTTTTCTGAAGTACAAGCTGTGTCCAACTCTTACTTATTGTCATTATTCATTAAGTGTAATTCTCCACCTTTCTGCCTAACGTCCATACTTTTCAGAGGGATTCAGAGGGACACAGCTAAAATTTGTTTCAAAATCAGGGACATCCCTGAAAATTAGTCACAGCTGGGAAGTATGGCCTCTGCCCTAATCAGATATGCCAGTGTTTGTCCTGCTATAATACTGTTTGGGGGTTGTAAAGTGCTGTTGTAACATTATTTCCTGCTAGAATGGCTGCTTCTTTTTTCACAGTCATGTTATGCAATTCCACAACAACTGCTGGTAAAGATCCACAAAACAAGATTTGTGTTATGGCATTCCTATTTTTCCTTTACATTTACTCATTCTGATGCATGATATATTTATTTCAGCACCAGCTTGTTGCATGTCTACCGTGGCTTAGTGGTACTTCATGCAGTTTAGTGTGTATAAAGTCCGGGGTTCGTGACTGACAGAGGTGTTTTATTTTGCTGCTAAGCAGAACAAGGGCCCTGACATACAGAGTGACTAAGGCACTTTTAAGCAGTTGAAAGTGGGTTTGCGTGGGTTTGTGCGATGCTTAGCTAAGAGCAAACAAGTGCACACCCGCGCAAACCCGCTAACTACTGCTTAATAGGGTTTACTCCCGCTAACCCCCGTGCTCATTTCTTTGAAAGAAAAGAAAATGGGGAGATAGGAAAGTGGTTAAAAAGGGGCACAAAGAGAGAAAGACTGTAGGGAAAACAGCTCGGGATGTGCAGGACGGGTGTAGGGAAGGTTCATAGCTGCCCATTTCTTTAGCAGCAACAGCTGTGCATATACAATAAATTTGGAGAGAAATATGAAAACTTCAACCCCTGTGAGAGGGGTGAGGACAACAAAGGATGTTGTACTGCCAATTAAATATCAGTTTATGTGTCCAGCGGACATGTGTGCAAAATGGGCAGCTATGTATGGGGCGTAATTTTTTGGGGGGAGCAGATTGCCCTTTTTTTCTTTTTTTTTTCAGGTGAGAGTGGAATGGGGGGTAGGGGAAGTAGGTATATTTGGGGAGGCAGATTGGGGAGGTAAACAGACAAGACAAACAAGATGCATACAGGGGTGGAATATGACACTTGTGGTGGGTGAACACCATTGACGGAGAAGAATGTTTGGAAATTGCAAACCCATGAGCCCACAGATGGCAACAGTGGAACTGAGATCCCCACCCATGGGCATTCAAAACTGTACCTTCACAGCCCAGAGGGTGGCTGTGCTGGGGGCTGCATAGGAGAGGCAGGCTCACCCATGAGTCACTCTACTCATGCCTCAAGCTGGCGTAGAGGATCAGCGATGGAACGCTCGATCTCCCTATGCACCACAGCCCGGACAGTTCGGAGGGTGATAGGTGGCCCTCCTCCACCCACGCTTGCATGGGGGTGGATAAGCCCCATCCCCTGCAGTGCTTCCACCCGAAGGTGGCATAGAGCCAATGGAGGAGGAGGTCCCAGGCTGTGCACCTGGCCTGCTGGTGCCAGGTGCCATCGCCAGCTGAGGTGGGACAGGTGGGTCCACTGGGACCGGCCTTCCCATACATTCTATGTTTAGGAGGATTTAATGAAAATATGGGTTAGTAACAGTCAACAGCATTCCCAATTAGTTATAACAGCATGCAAAATTATTCCCATTAACCCAACACACCAGAGTTCCAACAGTTGAACAGCAAGCATGACACATGCATATATAGAAGAAAAGTGGACATTACAACAGCATGCAGGTTTAATTGATGGCAACAGGCCACCAATATTCTGGTATTTGAACAGGGCACATGCATCGAAATGAATGCAGACATTTATAAACCAATAGGACATATGTCCAACAAATGTTTCGAGATTAGACATACCCATTGAGGTGTGGAATTGCATTTTTATGCACATACAGTAGGGTGGAAAATGATAGCTTCATTAACAACTTATATATCCTTCTAGTTTACACTACATTCTTTTTAACTGCAGTTATATGTCCCCTACATGTATTATTACACTACCCAATTGTCCTTAAATTGAGAAATGGGTTTTGCTAGATCTTTATATACATGGGCTGTATCTGACATACAAACTGTCCGAGATGCAGATGTTATTGCTACATATTTTGTGAGTTGCTCAGACACACTACTGCTGAGATGGTACACTGACAGCTCTATTTTCCTATACTTATCTAGATATGTTTAGGTGAAATTATTAGTTATATGTTAACAGCTCCCTACATTTCTGCCAGCACAATGACATTTCTGGGGAACACAATACCAAGCTACTCATGTGCCAGATTAACCTGTACATGCTGGGCATGAACCAACAGTTGAGGACTGTAAATATGCTTAAAAGCTGCTGGCACTCCCTTCATCCACTTTATATGGGCCTACCCAACTGTGTGTTAACAGTGCTTAATACAACAGTACTATTTCTATAATGCAAGAGTACAACAACATATCAAAGAAAATGACACAGACATACTCCAGGAATTATACCTTTATTAAAGACTTAAAACACTTTTCTAGAGGCTCTTTCATTTATTTTATATAACAGTACATGCAGAACAATTATTAAAGAATTATTATATCTTTATTTATTGTGTTTAAACACTTTTTTCAGGCTCTCTCATTTATTTTACATAACAGCACAAGCAGAATAATTACTAACCTGCCTGGTGGCGCAGCCTTAGCAGTCTATCTGCATAGGCTTGCTGATTCGCAGCACGGACACCTGCAGCTGTGAAGTAAATGAAGTGATATTGAGACATACAAAAACCACCAAAACGAAAAAGTTGTATTACCACGTCCAAAAAACCAATGACTTCAGTTCCAAATAAATAACCTTTTAATTCCACAGCAAGTAAAATAGTGGAAAAGCACAATAAAAATAGCAGCAATAAATTTCAAATAATCCAGAAAAAAACGATGTTCTCCTAGCACCTCGGCCAAAACAGCCTTTACAGAGTAAAGTGCCTACACACAGCATACCAATTTATAACTTCTTCTTAACACATTCAGTCAATTAATTAATTAAAATCTTAAAGCAGCATTAACATCAATTAAAATAACATAACAAAAGTTAAATAAAACTTTTCCAATGGCATTCCTTATTTAGCCCAATGGACTGTAAAATATTATATTTCATTATAAAAATAGACTCTTTTTTTCTTAGTTAATACTTCAAAAATTCATCATTAGAAAAATATACAGAATCATGTTCCAAAATAGTAACTGCTAAACTATCAATTACCCCATTATGTACTGAATTAAAATGTTCTGCCACAGGGCTAACTGCTTTTTTGTTTTTTATATCCCTAACATGCTCTTTAATTCTTTCACTTAAACTTCTCTTACTTTCACCTATATAAAAATATTTACATGAACATTTTATTGCATAAATAATGCCCTTTGTAGTACAATTTTACTTACTTTGATATTGAGACATACTTATCCATAGTATACACTAGAATAGCAATTCTTATATACTTAATTCCATGGCTACTTACTCAGTAGTGTGGCATTTTCCATCTCACGGGCCTCCTGGATCCACTAATCCAGTTGATCTGCTTTGCGTCTCTTCAGGTCTGCGTGGTAGTATCTGACCTGCTCACCAGTCTGAGGGACACCTGTAGCACTGGTGAGTTCATGAGCTAGAGGGTCCCAGGTTTCTGCTTTGTACTGGGTGCCCTGGTACTGGCCCCGCAGGAGTTTGTCATCACGATTATGGGCAAGGAGCCAAACCATTACTTTTGACTCCTCAATGCCCCAATGTTGTGCTCGAAAACGAGTGCCCTCTTCAGCACCGGCCATTGCTGCCTGCAGATGGGAGCTACAACCAGTTATGGCAAGTACTCCCACCTATGGAGCTTAAATATGCAGCATTTCCCGCACTTATTTGTGATTGGCCAGTTTTGAAAAACTCAGCTAAAGGCACACCTGCTTAGCAATGGGTAAACTTCCATTGATATGTATGTGTGTGTTGAAAGTCCATGCTTATGAAAAGCTGTCATGGCTTAGTGGTTCAGTACTGTGATTATGGTGCACAGTGTCCCGGGTTCGAGGCCTGTCATTGCTTTTTATTTTATTACTGGCCAGACTGGCTAGGAGGTGTGGGTGTGTTTAGCTGACTTTGCTCAACTTTGCCCGATGTTGCTCTACGTTGCTCGACCTTGCCTGGAGTTGCTCTACATTGCTCTACATTGCCTGGAGTTGCTCTACATTGCTCTATGTTGCTCGTCATTGCCTGATGTTGCGCTGGTTAGCGCGATGCACAGCTATGCGCAAACATGTTCTGTTTGCGCAAGTTTGCATGATGCACAGCTCTGCACAAAGCTATTGTGCTAGTTAAAGCAGTGCTCAGCTATAAGCAATTATATTCAGATTTGCTTAATACTGGTAAACTTTGCATAGGCAGTGCTTCACATTGCTTAAGATACATTACTTATGCATCCATCAGTATGCATAACCATTTCACCTTTATATATATATATATATATATATATATATATATATATATATATATATATATATATATATATATATATATATATATATATATATATATATATGTATATATATATATATGTATATATATGTATACAAAATTCTTTCACTACTGCATAGGCCATTCCAATGCTTTTTACAAAAATTTAAATAATAAATGTCAGGAATTATCTTTATATACAGATTTCCAACAGAAAATAGAAAGAGGAGTGGTGGGACTCGAACCGGGAATGCCTCCTCTTTGTGCGATGGCTCTGCCACTACTCTATCGCTATTTTGCTTAATTTGCATATAGGTTTCTTATTATCCTCTTCGATGTCTAAACTGCTAACTGTAGCTAAGCAATGGGCAAACCGCACAAACACGCGCAAATACGGGCAGCTATATCGGGAATAAAAAAAGTAAATAAATAAAAGTTTTACATTTTATAATTGTACAGGGGTTTAGAATGTGGGGGAGTGTAGTGTTGGGTATGAACACATTTGAGCAGACTCGCTCATGTCAGTTGACATTTCCTGATTGTGAGGCTTGCAGGGCCGCAGATTTTTGGACTACTCGGCAGTCCAACATGCCCCATGCACACTCCATGTTAGCCTTAGAGTTGAGGCAGAGCACCCTCATTAATATGCATGGCGCACTGCCGTCTTACTCTTAGACTGGCGTTTTCATGTAAGACTAATTTAGTCTTACACAGAGGATTAGTGAATCCTGGGGAATGACGTCATCATTTCTGATTTCCTAGACTTTATAAGTATTTTTAAATAATCTATAGTTCTACTACTATCATTAACCAACTGCTTAATATTATTAGAAAAACACAATGCTGGATCTACCTATATACCCAGGTCCTTAAATGAGTCTACAGTTTAATCACTATGTGCTGTATTAAATATTCACCTTTCAATTTATTTCTCCCAAATCTCATATGCTTAGTTTATCATGCATTTATCAACATATTATTCTCCTGTGCCCAAATGGTCAATTTAGTCAAGTTCCTTTGCAGGCTTGCCTTATATTTAACACATGTAATCAGTTTACCAATTTCAGGTCAGCTGCATATAGACAGTAGAATGCCTCAGATAAAAAAATTAGGTCTGAAAGATACAACCCTGGATCAATAAACTCTGTGTAGGGTTAGCTTAGACCCTACATGAAGTATACATGTGACCGTGACGGCACTCTGCGTACGGCAGCATGTAATGCACATTAATGAGGCATGGTGCACCTAAGCTAGATTTCAAAGCTTGCACCAGTACTGCTGGCCACAAAACCTTGTCAAAGAATATGGATATCTATTCTGTATAAAGGAGAGCATATACGATCTGAGGATTTGCATGGAATGCCACCATGATCACCAGTGCTGTACACATACTTTTGAAGTGAGTAAGAAATATAGCCAAAAGCCATAAATAAAGTGTGGACAAAGGATGCAAACTAAGGACACATGTATTAAATATTTCTCTTAAAAATGTAAGAAGTCAATAGAGACAAGATTTGCATACACATGACTTTTCTAAAGGG
This sequence comes from Protopterus annectens, assembly GCF_019279795.1. NCBI lineage: Eukaryota > Metazoa > Chordata > Ceratodontiformes > Protopteridae > Protopterus > Protopterus annectens. Next base: position 1,927,619,627 of record NC_056726.1, read on the forward strand.
TATAAAGTCTGACGTCAACCATCAATAATTTACTAATGATTTGCCAGTAAACTACAATTGCATGAGAGATATTCCAAAAATATAAGGCAAAATCTGGACATTCTGAAAAAATCTGTACAGTTAACTGTACAAATAGGGCTCCTATCAGTTTGACGAAACTTCAGCAGTTTGAACACCATATGTTCATAGGTTTGTACTAAACTAACTGCCCTTGCGAGCCATTTTAGGCCTAGCCAATTATCTCTTGTGAGACTCCAACCCTACACCTTGTGTTTGTAAGACAAACACCTTAACCATTAGGCCACCCTGCCAACCCCTGTGAACTGTGAAGTTTGAAAACTTATTATCGCGAAGCCGCGGAACAACAAATTCTTTCTCTAGGAAAGAAGTCAGTTGACCGTTTCTGCAGCTTCATGATTTTCAGCACTGTGGTGGAATGTTTCAGGTCAGGTTCAGGTAAGTGTGCTACTGTGCGGACGTTAGGGTTAGGGCACGGATTAGGTGAGTTAGGGTTAGGGCACGGGTGAGGTGGGTGTGCGATAGTAACAGACTTTAGGGTTAGGGCGAGATAGGTGAGTTAGGGTTAGGGCACAAGTTAGGTGAGTTAGGGTTAGGGCGCAGGTGAGGTGGGTGTGCGATAGTGACAGACTTTAGAGTTAGGGCACGGGTCATGTGATTGTGCGATAGTGACGGACCTTAAGGTTAGGGTTTGGGTTAAGGTAAGTGGATAGATAGTAGTGTATGTACAGTTTAGCGGGTTTGGGTTAAGGTAAGTGGATAGATAGTAGTGTATGTACAGTTTAGTGTAGGGTTAGATGTAGGATTTTAAGTGTATGTGTAAGGATTGCTGTTGTTTTGGTGTGCTTGTGTTGTGCGTGTGTTTCTTGGGACAGCAATTTGTTTCCCTGGGAAAAAAAATCACTGTTCTAAGCCTTCAATTGTTTTGCACTTCTAGGTTAAAAGTTCGAACATATGGTGTTCGAACTTCTACTGTTTTCTTGAAGTGATATAGACCCTTACAAATAGCTGTCATTCTGTTAGTGCAACATATCTGCACAGGGGCCAACTTAATGACAAGACAAATAAACAGTCATATGGACATATTTGACCATAGATGTCACATAGGAATGTATTAGAATGTAACACTCTCAACATCTTAGTGCGGGAAACGTTGACAAAGCCATGAAAATGGGGGACAAACTTCCAGAAATAGGGACAAACTGTTAATATTCCACATCCAAATATATGAAGATGATAGAATATATTGGTTGTACAATAGCATGAACTTTCTGAAGAGCAGGGAGTTTAAAAATCAATATGAGACACAAAATGGACGTTCTACACAGACCAGAACATTTGAGAGTATGCACCCAAATGTCTGTAATATTGAGTCACAGCAGTACAGACATCATCCCAGTGATATGGCATAAAGCCACATATTTTATAAGGAAAACATCTGGACATCCTGGGAATATCTGGACAGTTGAGAGGTATGAATGTGAAGCATATGGACCAAACACAGTACAGGACAGTGTACCTACAATGCAGCGTATTGTGATATCCCATTCCTGGCATTCTGTACCAAAGCTGTGTTAATGATCTGTAACAAGCCATGGGACTGCCATGTAAAATGATCACTCAGGAGAAATGTGTGTATTGAATAGGGACACACAGATGAATTGGAGGAATGATCACAAGGAAAGAGTACAGGTGAAACACTCACATATACAGCAGAGGAGGGCATGTCAATGGAAGATGGTTGTAGCAGCAACACCAAGCACATATCTATATGGCACAGTATGGACTGTACAGTGAAAATGTGTTGCTTGTGACTGGCACTCAAGGTGACATAACAATGGGGAGGATATGTGTGTGAGATAAGCATCCTTACATGAATAATGAAGAGAATATATAGCAGGGATCTGACATACAATTGAAGTAGTGTGCATACTTGGAAGCTGTGCAAACTGATATACCTGAATATGAGAGTACTCTCAACAGAGGTTTCCACCATGGTGGCCACAGGTAAAGGACCATGGCAAACATTACAAGAACCAACTGCAATCATGGGCAATATCTGAATAATGCCACCACTAATCCCATGCCTCTGACATAACATATGTGATGTAGAGTAATAACAGATCAGCATGCACACACACTGGACAACTAGTATGATACATCAACACTCTATGAGGGCAACCAAACACAGTGTCTTGGTACTGTAATAATTTCAGGAGGTGTTAGGAGGGATGCTGATCTGCCAGTACATGACAGTATGAACACTACAGGCTAGTTGCATTGTGTGCATGACATATATCAATGACACAACTCACACTGTCACAAATAATATACATGATATTAATGTTGTCAAACACCTATGTATGCAGTGTGTGCATAACGTGATCAGGTAGCACACATGCATCTGGTGTAATGATTTGATTGCTGTTCCGCACCATCAGACAGTCATGTATGTTCCACAGAAATAATACCTAGGTATGGACAATAAACAGTGCATTGTGACAAAGATCATACACTTCAGTAACATATCACTAAAACATGTGTAGTGAGGTACATGGAGAAGGGTGTATTGTACTCAGTTATTGGTGTGATAAAGGTTGGTAACCATAATGTTAGTATGCCCTCTGATGTGCATGTCTTTCACATACCCAGTACTTGTGTTGCAGTCAAGGGAGTAGTCAGCACTGTGACCACGTGCTGGTAGATGTACCACTTACCATCTACCCAAGGTCACAGGTCACATATCTATTGGTCTGATTATAGGGTGTGATGTCTTGGGTGTTGTGTCTGTTTCCTGATTTACCACATCCCTCTATGTGTCTTGTCAATGGAGGTGTTGCCATGGCTGTGGCAGTAGTCTCTGGTATGTGTTGATACTGTCTGTATTATACGACTATCACAGTTGCATTCAATGATTGCCCACAAGTTGTAGTTCTTCAGGTAACTGTTTGGACACAGCATGTGTATTTCATCTGTGATGTCCATCACTTCACTAGCTGGCAGGCAAGGGCCTAGCAGACTTGACACTGGATCTGACATATATGTCACATCACACATTTCAACATAGTGAGATGCCATGTATGTCATACAGTGGTTTAAACATTTGGTGATATAGCTGTTTATGGCTACATATAACAATGTTGACTGAATACCACAGTGTGACTTTTTGTCATATACCTTCACCAAGATGATACTTTTGTCATCATGCATGCCATGTAACTGACCTGATGTAGCAGTAACAACTCACACAGGTCTGATGCATGCACCTGTAATATTATAATATACATATAGAAGAGGTCCATGATAACATGCTGGTCTACCTCACAGTCAAGAAGAGTCAGGATGTCTCTGCACATGCATGCATCAGGTGCTGTCCCTCCAACACAGGTGGATGCATGTTGATGTACACTCATGTATGAGAACATAGGCCATGTGGAGTGTGTGTTGAACTGTGCATTACAGGATATAAGGAAGGTGTATGTGCTTGGTCATGCCATAGCTGATCTGTGATGTTGTCACAGCACATTGATTCCATAAGATAGGCCTGGAGCAAAGTAAGACAGTGTATACTGCCTATTATCTGGCCTAGGGTTTTGACACAATCACACATGTGGGTATCATTGATAAAATCCCCAACTAGGGATTAAACCTTATGTTAGTTGATGGGTAAACAATTTGCTCACTGACAGAACACATAATGTGACAATTGATGAATCAATCTGTACCAGTAGAGCTGTCACCAGTGGCAAACACCATGGATCTGTGCTTAGCCTTTCATTGAGTGAACTGTATTTCTCAACAGTTCAAGCTAATGTATATGACCTTTGGCTTAACAAGTTTGTTGTTTCCTGTATACTGTGTGCAAACTTTGAGTCTTCCAATGGTGATAACATGGGAGGTGCTAATACACACAACTGAATGGTGACAAAGGCACATGATCTACAAATAAATGCAAAAATGTGTGCTTGTAATGTTGCCCCTCTGAAAAAGTGTAGTTCAATGTTAATCACAGCATTAACAACAATCCTGCTATGCAAAAACCCACTGATACAAGCACTAGGAACACATTTAGATAGCAATCCAAACTTTGACCACCAAGTGTCCAAACTTGAAAGCTTATGTTGTGCACATCATAAGTCACTCTATCATACTGGCATCTTATCCTAAGATGCACACACACACACACACACACACACACACACACACACACACACACACACACACTCACTCACACACACGTAGTCAACAGCAATGAGAACAGAGACCCTATCTATGTGAGTACAGAGGCTGCAGAGTACAGTACTTAACACTTGGCATAATTCTGATTTATACAGGCATGCAGGCAAATTTATAGTAGATGACATCAGCAGGCCATGTGGGTGGCAACAGGTTGTGAGGCCTGCATAGGCACATAGGTTCATATGAGGCTACTAGACTAATAGCACTATGGTGTGTAGAAGCTTATCTATGTAAAAACAGAAGTACCATTATTGAGCATAGTTGGATGGTTGTTTTTAGCAGACCATGTTTCTGAGTAGCAAAAACTGTTCCTGTCCATGAGGGACATAAGTGCCAATTCAGAGGCGACTGTACAATCATCCAACAAGTAGTCAAGGTTGCAATTGAACAGGGCCATTGAGGAGCACTGCTTCATACACAGTGAAGCCTATTACAGCCTTTGGAGTGGCACCTATGCCCTTCATAGACAGGCCCAGTTATTGCTGCTCACAAAATAACTCTGCTAACAGCGATCATCTAAATATGCTTAATAAGGGTACTTGTGTTTTTACACATCTTGGCTTCTATTGCTTCATGTATAGTGATAACCATGCACTCATAAAACTTACCAATACAATATATGAGAGATGCAAATATACAATGAATCTAGAATAAATGCTGTCTCTCTCATTTAGCAAAAAAAAAAAAAATATATATATATATATATATATATATATATATATATATATATATATATATATATATATATATATATATACATATATATATATCTATATCTATATCAGACAAGTTATCAGCACACACACTTCACCTCTTCAATAAACCAAGTGCACAACACATAAACCCACATACACAGAGGTACTCATTAGAAGCTTACAGAAAGAGCAAAGACCTTGCAAATGCAAACTTTCTGCACTCATGACAGTCCTAATGGAATACATTACACATAAAAATAAATGTATCAGTTTCTCACCCATTAAGTCCTTAAGGTAAAACATCTCAAAACCATTGACTAGGTCATAGCTGAATCCATAGTGAGACACACAGATATCCCCCTCACCAGGTTGTACAAAGAGAAAGTCATGGTCAGCTGCCTGTCAGGTGGTTGATGATATAACTGATGACAAACTTTCTGTAGTACCCTGCTGTCCCTAAGAATGTCCTCACCTGCTTTGTGGTAACAGGTGCAGGCCATGCCTGAATGGCTTCCACTTTGGCAGGTTCTGGCCTGATCTTACCATTCCCCTCTCTATGTCCCAGCTAGCAGATCTCTGCCATACCCACCTGACATTTGCTCGCCTTAATGGTCAACCCTGTCCTCTGTAGTCTCAGCATCTCTCTGTCATGTTGAAGGTACTCTTGCCAGGAATGGCTGTAGATGGCAATATCATCTAGGTATGCAAGGCCACACCCTATTGCTCCTGCTAGGATATTATCTATCAGCCTCTGAAAAGTCACTGGGGCATTTTTTACCCCAAAGGGCATCTTTGTGAACTCATACAAGCCAAAGGGAGTCACAAAGGCTGAACTCTATCTAGCACTGGGAGTCAAGGGCATCTGCCAGTAACCCTTGGTAATATCAGTGGTGGTAAGATAGTTAGCCCTGACCAGCTGCTCTAGGGCCTCATCTGTCCTAGGCATGGGGTAAGCATCTGACTCTGTGTGACTAATTTCCTGTAGTCCACACAGTACCTGGTGCTGCCAACCTTCTTTGGCACGAGCACCACTGGGGAGGCACAGGGACTGTTGGACTCTTGAATTACCCCTAGTTCCAACATTTCCTGTATCTACTCCCTCAGAGTTTTTTTGACTCTTTCAGGCACCCTATAAGGGGTGTGCCTAATAGGCCTTTGGGGTCCTGTATCCACCTGGTGATGCACCAGGTGGTTCACCCTGGTTACTCATGAACATATCCCCAAACTGCTGTAACACTGCTCGGATTTCTCAAATCTGGGTAGGAGATATCTGCTGGGACATTGCTACCCCTACCACTGAGGTGTCAGTCTGAGTCTCACTGAGGAGATCAGTCACCAGATCTCCTTCAGACTCCTCCTGCAATCCAGTGCAAATACTCAGCACAAGGGCCTCCCTATCATGATAAGGTTTCATCATGTTAACATTGTACAATTTGCGCTCCTGCACCTGCCTTGCAGTTCTACCATGTAGTTAACATCACTTACCTTTCTTACCACCTTGTACGGTCCATTCCAAGCTGCTTGCAGCTTGTTGTGTATGACAGGAATGAGAACCATTACCTGCTGCCCTATAACATACGCTCGAGCATTCCTGTCATACCATACTTTTTTCTGTTGTTGGGCTTCTGCCAGGTTCTCCTGGGCCAAGCCCATGAGTTCCCTGAGTCTTATCCTAAGGTTTAGAAGATATGCCACTAAGGACTCCTTGTGGGATTCACACTTACCGTCTTACTCATCATGAATTAAATCTAGAGGTCCACTCCCCTTTGCCCATACAGCTACTCAAGGGTGAAAAACTTGTGGATTCCTGGGGAGGCTCTCTGTAAGCAAACAACAGAGAGGGCAGATATTTGTCCCACTCCCTCCTAAACAGGTCTGGAAATGCCTGTAGCATGGACTTGATTGTAGAGTTTAGCCTCTCAACAAGACCATTAGTCTGGGGATGGTAGGGGTGGCCTTCAGGTGCTTCACCCCACAGTACTTCCACAGACAAGCCAGTAGGTTTGACATGAAATTGACACCTCTGTCAGTTAGCATTTCTTTAGCAAAACCTACCCTGCTGAAAATCTCTAATAAAGCATTTGCCACCTTTTCTGCTTCAATGTAGGACAAAGCCACTGGCTCAGGGTATCCTGTAGCATAATCTACCCTCACTAGGATATACCTTTTCCCTGTGGAACTTGGGGTACTCAGAGGCCACAAAATATCCATAGCTACCCTCTGAAATGGTTCCTCAATCACAGGCAAAGGCATCAAAGGAGCTCTCACCTTATCTTCTGCCTTGTCTACCTTTTGATACTGCTGACAGGTCCTGCAGTACCATGTTACATCTCTGGAAATTCCAGGCCAATAGAAGTTCTGCATAATATGTCTCTTTGTACATTTTATGGCCATGTGACCTGCAAAGGGAATATCATGTGTTATGGCTAGAAGCACCAGACGGTAGGCACCAGGCACTACCAGCTGCTGCATCCTCTCACCTTCTAGCCCCCCTCAGGGATCCACTCTCTATACAGTAACCCTGTGTCCCAGTATACAGATTCACTCTTCCCTTGAGAATCAGGTGCCTCCCTAGCTACCTGCCTCAGGCCTTGCGATGTAGGGTCTGAGAGCTGAGCCTGTCTCAACTCTCTCTTTGTAACCCTTCCAGCTCCCCTTGCACAAAAAGTCTGGCATCCTCTGACAGTGGTGCCTCAATGTCAGCCTGGGTACTACTACTCACCTCTACCTTTGCAGCTACGTTGTCCAAGGGAATATCAGTACTCACAAGTAGCTGTGGCTCACCTTCAATCTCACTGCTACAGAGTAGCTCCCTCCCTGAAGTAACCACCTCACCAGTCCTGGCTGCAAGTATGCAGTCTGTCTGGGTCTCCCACAGGCTACTGTGCCCACATGTTTGTCTCCTAACCTGACTGCATGTAACTGCATAAGTACATGGTACTATCTCATCCAAATCCTTCCCTATCAGGACATCTGCAGGATGGTAGTTCAGAAACCTTGTTGTCTCGAGACAACCTACTAATAGCATTTTGTCTTTTCCACTTACTGGCTCTCTCACCTTGTGTTCCCCACCTTGCCTCTGTGGACATCTATATGCCACATGGCCCCACTGGTTGCATTCAAGACATTCAACCTAGGCCCTGGATGTGTACTTGGACTTGTGGCTTCCCCTGCTACTGGCAGATTCTGTTGGGGCAATCTGAGCTTCCCACCATAGGTTCCTTTAGACCCATGAGCAGTACTGGGGGCCCCTTCCTTTACAGGAATGCCTTGCTTGCTAGGTACAGGTCTCCCTTCTTACCCAGCTCATCTGAAGTAGCACATTGTCTATCAGCTAACCAGATCATCATGTCCTCAGGCAAAGAGCTAAGGGTTTGTTCCTTCACCAAAAGGTCTGCCAGCCCTTCAAAAGTGGTGACATGACATCCACTCACTCACCTATGGAAACAAATGCTCAGTTCGGCAACATATTCACACATACTTTTTTTCTGCCTTGTGTCTATGCTCATGAAACTTTTTTCCTATAAGTTTCAGGTGTTAGCTTAAATTATAACAGACAATTCTTAACAGCAGTATAATCAAAGAAAATGTGATCAGAATGTTTAGACAACACTGTTTCATCTTTGCCATGGAGTAAGGGGGTCAGGAACTGTACCCAGAGCCTTTGGTAAACATCATAGTGTTTACATACCCTCTCAAACATATGAATTAAATTATCAAAATTTTCCCCCTCTAAACTGTGGAAGAAATGTACTGACATTTTGTGCTTCTGGGGTCCAGTTACTCCCTTCTCCATTACCTCTATGACTTTGGCAAAGAGTCAGCATCTCCTTTTTGTGCTGCTTCTGCCTCTCCTTTTTCCTCAGCTTCCAGGCATAACAGTTTCTCATTCTCCTCAGCTTGTAGATGTCTCAGTCTCTCTGCTGTTTCTGTTTCCAAATGCCTGGCCTCTAATTCAAGTATTTTTAGCTCCAGATGAATTTTTAAGTCCTCTGCAGAAAGTTTGAGCTGTCCATTCCCTGAGTGTTGTAAATCTCCACGGCCAGTCTGATCGCTCTCCTGATTGCTGTTTTCTCATGCAGCTGTGACCAATGCTGTGATCAGGTCTGCCTTAGTCATTTTTCCATGCACCAGTCCCTTAGCCTGGCACATCTCAGCCATCTGGCTCCTTGTCAGCTTTCCATACTCCTCTGCTGACATGCTTGCCTGCTCTCCCTGACTAACTAAGCTAACAATAGAAATAAAACAGTTGTGATCTGAACTCTGAATATTCACTGCATGGCTGATTAAAGTAAAAACACCTTCATAGATCACTGTACACAAGCTACAGGGATTAACTGTCTACACCACTACAAGCCAATTGCCAACCAATTAATATGTGGTGTGGATATCCCACCACTGCCAACCAATTAATATGTGATGCCCGTGCACTGGCTCGGTAATCAAGGAGCATCAATTCTCACCACTAACACCAGTGAGGGGCTTCCACATTGGGAAGGATAACAAATACACACACAGTAAAGTACAATTTTACTGAAGAGCACACAGAGAACACAGTCAGT